>NC_092138.1:16927852-17082852 GCF_043159975.1 Macaca nemestrina | reverse complement strand
ACTCTTTAAGATACATTTTCTGTAAAACTTTAGGTATGAGTCCATTATAGATAAGGCTAAGGGAATTTGCATGGAGAAATGTGTGAATCAATTAAGAGGGTGCTCCTGTGAAATCAGTCACCCACGTAGATCTGAAAATGTTTTATAGAAACCACACTCACTATGGCCACTGTATTCCTTAATTGTTCAGATTTTCCACAGGACAAAAATACTCAGCTTTAGAATATTAGCATGTAAGGAAAGGGCAGCTGATATTTTCCCAAAATGTCATAATTTATTTTTGCCTATGTATGTCATATGGTAAAAATATTTCTGGACAGATAATAGGGAAAAAAAGAGAGACAGTGAGAGAAATTGGGGTAGGGAAGGAAGGGAGAGAAACAGGAAGGATAGATGGATCATCTGTTCCAATATAAATCCATGTAAACTAACCCAGAAAATAACTGATTGAGTCAAAGGCAGATATGAGAGTTTAAAATGCTAGTCACAATCAAAAGTCTTCTTTTCATCAAAAGCTGACAGCAACTGGCCAAGGCCTTCACTAAGTGATGTGCTAAAGAATCTCCAGCCAAGAGGCAAAAATGAATAAAGCGAAAATTACTGCTATTACCCTGAATTGAAGATGACCGATCAGGCCACGTTGACCTGTGAGGATTGAAAGTCAGTGAGCCGAAAGCTGTGTCAGAGACCTGGCCTGCCCTGAATCCCAGGAATCCTCCTTCACCCATCAGCAATAATCACTGCTAAAGGCCTGTCATCCTCTGCTTTTCATCATCGCTAATCGGCACATGGGAGTGCCCGCAACCACGCCGTATCATACTCTCCTTAGGCCGAACCTGAAAACTGCCATTGTCCTTTACAATCTAACCTTTATAGAGATTTACTTTCCTCAATTTCCAAATTCTCTTTAGTATTTCTTTCCAACCTCGAAAACAAACAAAAACCCTTGACTCTGAAGTAGCGAATATATCTTAGTATTGTTTTTATATACCCTTGATTTAGATTATCTTTAATCTTAAGTGACATGAAATCATTTTTTGATAGCTTCATTTAACCAAACTGCTATTTGTACTTTAACTGGTGGTGGTACAGTGGTTTTGCTGTTTATATCCACAGAGAATTTGGCTGTTTTTCCCAAGAACTTTTCACCTCTTCATCACCTCTACTTCTGACACAGACACGTACATGCACAACATATAGTACACACACAACACACAACTTTTTATTTCACTGTCTACTAAAAAGTGAGTGAGTTTGCTTTACCAAATAGCTGACTAGATGTCAGATTTGAAGTAGGTGGTGCTGAAGATAATTCTAAGCATGCTGGGCTTAGGAATTAAGAGGGTACCTCAAATTCTATGAAAATGCATCCTTTTTTGTTATGCATTCAGCAGTCATTCTCCCCAGCAAAGAGGATAACTCAGGCAATGGCAAGCTCCATTAATCCTCCAAACAAAAAGAGCAGCTGAACAAGTCTTAGTTCCAGATGTGTCTCTTCCTGCCAGCCCCTGTCCTGCCCAGACACAGGTGCTAAAGTTCTGCCCCTGCTAGTTCACACACCCATGAACATCTAGCCTGGCAGTGGGATAGGCACAGCTGCCCTATGAACACTCAAGCCTGGAAGCATCTTCTGTGTCTGGGGAGAATTTAGTCCTCTGAGGCTTTCGTGACAACTCACAAGGCTGCCACTGTACCTAATCCCAAATGTGTGTGGCTGTTCTGTCTGACTATCCCCATGACCAGGGCTCTTGGTCCAAATCTCCAAAATGGCTTCCTCATTATGGCTCCCACAAACTGAAGCTTAACCCCAATGACCTTGATTGTTTCTACCAATGACATCTCATGGGCTTCAATCTTGCTCCTCAAATCAACCCATACCCCTGGCACTGAGAACTGCTTCCACTCAGAGTGCAGCCACCCCAGAACAGTGGCTCTTAACACTAGGTGTGCATCAGAATCCACTCAAAGTTCAATTTCCTTTCCTCCAAATAAGAAATAGTGACTTAGGTAGCAAGGCCAGACCCAGGACAATATGATAACAATTATGTGCAATTACAAACAATTCTAGTTTGAAAACTGTTGCAAACGTTTTTAGAAGTAATCCGGCTACAAATCATTAAATAAAGTAATAAATATTCTGGTATGGAAACAATTACGATAATTATTTGCCATGTTAATCTTGGCGTGATTAAATTATTGCTTCAATAATTTCTTAAAATTAGTGAATATCCTTTTTATTTATTTTTTTTTTTTGAGACAGTTTTGCTCTTGTTGCCCAGGCTGGAGTGTAATGGCGTGATCTCGGCTCACTGCAACCTCCGCCTCCGGGGTTCAAGCAATTCCCCTGCCTCAGCCTCCTGAGTAGCTGGGTTTACAGGCACCCGCCACCATGCCCAGCTGATTTTTTTTTTTTCTTAATTTTTAGTAGAGACGGGGTTTCACCATGTTGGGCAGGCTGGTCTTAAACTCCTGACCTCAGGTGATCTGCCCGCGTTGGACTCCCAAAGTGCTAGGATTACAGGCGTGAGCCACCACGCCCAGCCCAGTGAATCTCCTTTCTACTCCCCTACTAATTTCTCCTGAATCTCATGCTATCTGATACTTCTCAGCTCCTCTGACCTACCAGGACTGTTGTCATGGCAAGCTACTAGCACTATACAAAAGCAAACCTTATAAACCACTTGCCCTACCTCATCTTGCAACACAGTTCCTGTTTTGTTTTGTTTCTATTTTCTCTGGCATTTGACCTCAGGATTCATCTAGACTCCCTACTACTTATGGTTGGTTCTGATTCTGCAGCTGAAGGATTCACTTCTCTTCTTCTCTATCAATTCAACTTTCCCTCCAGAACAACAACCTTTAGCTGTAAACTGTCCTTAGATATTATCTGAGTCTGTTTGTGCTGCTATAACAAAATGTCTAAGAGTGAGTAAGCAACAGAAACTTCCCTTCTGAAGCCTGGAAAATCCAAGATTAAGGCACTGGCAGATTTGGTGTATGGTAAGGGTTAGTTCCGCAAAAATGGCACCATCTAAGTGTCCTCACATGGTGGAAGGGATGGAAGAGCAAAGAGCAAAAATGGTCTTAGAGTGATACCTTCAACCACCTTCATAAAAGGGAAGCCCTCATGACAATCACTTCCCCAAAGGCCCCACATCTTGATACCATCACCTTGAGGTTTAAATCTCAACGTAAGAATTTTGGAGGAATACTCATTCAAGCCACACAGGCATACACAAATTTATTTCTGAGTTGTAAAGTTACAGGAATTGTTTTCTTCCTTATGTTTCTGTAGGTAAAGATAGTTTAATAATATCTTTATAATGGAAGGTAGAAAAAAACAGTTATTTTTATTTTTATTAAAAAAAGAAACTAAACAATATAATCCATCTAATCATCCCAATCTCTGGAATCAATTCACTTTCTACAAACAGGACTCTCACCAAGTTCCTCATGGTCTTCCCTACTGATGCCCACTTTTTCTAAAACTCCTCTTGTACACCCTCATTTAGCTAATTTAGGATGCTCTAGATGTTAGTTCTGTCCCTTTGTACAATCCTTACGTGTGGATTTAGCATGCCTCTCTCCTGGTCCAAAAGATTCATTGATTTTGTATTTCTAAAAGTGACCATTACTTGGTGGGACATATCACACTTGGAGAAGTGACTGAATATTTGGGAAATAGGTCCTTCAAAAAAAGCTACTTTAATATTATAAGTATAATTCCAAATCATATTTTGGAACTTTCAAAAACCACATATTGCTTCCATAATAAAACCTATAAAACAGAAAGTTCATTTCCATTCATTTACCAATTATTCGTCAGATGCATACTATGTAGCAGACATGAGTCTAGCTGCAAGGCAAGCTTTGTTGGCTTAGTAAGAGGAAGCAGACAAGCTGGGGGTAGTGCTGAGAAAAGATGGTCAAAGTAAAATATGGGGAAGGTTCTACAAAGTGGAAAATGACTTTTCCACTATTTTTGATGCAGTTTACTACATCACATCTCAACTCTGAATATTTTTTAGCAGCCTTGATAACACAGCTTCACCTAAGTCATTATGGAGGATGGAATAGTGCAACCAAAAAGATATGCCCATGCTGTAATTCCTGGAGTGTGTGAATGTGATCTTATCCAGGTAAGAGCTAAATCCAGTGACAAGTGTCCTTACCGGAGACACACAGGGAGAAGAGGAGAAGGTCCTGTGAAGACAGAGGCTGAGACTGGAGTGATTACATCCACAAGCCAAGGAATACCACCAGAAGCTGAAAGAGGTAAAGAGAAAGTCCTCCCTGGAGCCTTCAGAGAGAGCGTGACCCTGCCAACACCCTTTAATTTCAGACTGTGACCTGCAGAATTGTGAGAGAATACATTTCTGTTGTTTTAAGCCACCAAGTTTGTGTTAATTTGTTACAGCAATCACAGTAAACTAATGAAACCATATCCTCTCATTTGCACTCAAGTTTCCACACCCTATAGCAACAGAAGGTGTGTATAGTTGATACATAATAAACTCTTAGTGGACTCCAGACCAATGTTTTATATAGTTTAAAAACTAGCTCTGGGGTAGGGGAGAGAGTTGAGGGCAGCCCAAATTGATTCAAAATTATTCTTCTGCTCATACAACATTCATAATCTTACTCTAGAAAAAATATGGTAAAATACAGTATATTTTTCTTTCCTTGCTTACCATAAGCTATACCAAACAAGAAAGGAAAAACACAGCACAAACAATTTTGATATTTTTTCAAACACAACATGCTCAATTTTTGAGAAAAATTATTCTCTAAATAATTTCAGAAATATTATTTATCTTTTCCATAGGATGTACATTGATTGGACCCTTATTTTTATTCTTTTCTTATCTAAAACATCTCCCATTAATCTCTTCTCTTTAGCTATGTCACTAACACAAACATGACTTTTCATTTGGCAAGAATGGATTTGGAAATCCAATATTTATTCTGAAGCTATTCAGAGTTCTAACTTTGTTACCTAGTTATTATAAATTAAACCACAAACCAAGACTGTACAATACTCAATGCTAAATGTAAAGAAGTTTTACATTCAAATAAAATAAAAATTTCACATAAGAACTAAGCATAAAAGAGCATCGAAAATAGGAACACACTTATATAAAACTTAAAAGAAAACACAGAAAATGAGAGAAAAAGTTAACAGTTATATTTCTGCAACACTTGACCGTAACCTCCTAAAACTACTTTGGGCTGTAATTAAGCAACAAGATAAGATAGATGGTGAGTGGAGGAAGGGGAAATAAATAAAGCTTGAGTGGGAATTTCTTAACAAATGTGCCTTACCATTAGAGCTGAGCAACATCTGCATTGCTTGCATTTCCTTTCATTACCCCAACACCAATCACTTGCTCATTTATCATCCCCATACATACGGCATTATTGAAATGTGATGATTCATCGCTTTCCATTGATCAAATAACTTTCAGAGTTACTTTTCAAATGCTTTGCATATAGAGGTGACTAAATAACTAAAAACCTGTGCACCTTCCTTTTTAATAACACATTGAGGAAAAGATTTGGTAAACCTGATTTCTAATAATTTTTCCCTTTAGCATGGAGCCCATGCTCTCTTCACCGGCTCCATGGACCTTCATGCCAGTCTCCCTCCATGCCTGCTCATTCCACATGCTTTCATGTGCAAACAAACAAAAAATGTGTCAACTGAGAGCACTTGTGAGCCATTTACCTTAAATAAAAATATAAAGAGAACTGGGAGCAAATGGATGTGACAATTATGTAGGAGACTCTTTAGTATGTCATCTGGGAATATAGCATGTTATACATGAACAGACCAAACTTCGTAAATCTGAAGTCATACTGCCATCCTTTCAGACTGTGACTAAGAGTGTGTGTGTGTGTGTGTGTGTGTGTGTGCGCGTGTGTGTGTCTGCTGAATGGAAAGAAATATCTATATGTGAGTCATTTCTGTAACCCTCTGAGAGCTTAGTGATATGTCACTGGAGATGTTCAGAAACTGTTTATTGATTGTAATGGACATGAGGATTTTCCTTTTCTACATTGTAGAATCTCAGAGATGCCAGCAAGCGGAAGATTTCGGTTTAGTAATCCAAATGGAAGATGTGTTAGCCCTACTGAGAGTTTCTAGGGCCTCTATGGTATGGCAATCACACATCTAAATTCAGTTCTGAGCAAACTGCTGAAGGCAGCTGTCACCCATGCTTCCCTCCACAGGTAAGCACAGCTAAGGCAACGGCTAAATTCAACAAGAGAATGTGGGCAGTTGTGAAAGGACAAAATCTCTACTATATTGAATCTGAAAAATCTTGTAGTACAACACATATTAGAGTCTCTCTTTCCCATCCTCTTCCATTTTCCCTTTGTCTCTGATAGGCAGAAAATGGGTGAAACGTTGACATTTATAGAACACCTACCATGTGTTAGTTAAGTTGCGCACTAGGTGCTTAACCTTACTTTAACCCTAACTCACTCAGTTATGGTAACAGTATTGTCTCTGGAGAAACCTCAGCTCAGAATTCTTGCCAGTCCACTGTTCAGAAGTATAAACTGAGGCACAGTTAGCCAACACACACATCCACCATCTTTCAAAGGAGCGCAATAAGATCAATTGCTCAATACGGAAACCTTAGGGCTGAGCCAACATATGAGCAGACTACATCGAAAAGTTTTCTTTAAATTAAAATGTAAGAACATATTTTATTGATCACAATTAAGGTCGTGAGGAAAGCAGACTGGGGTGCAAATATTCAGAGAATGTTGCAAATACTGGTGGGAATAAGGCTATAGTTTGTAGCCTTAGTCATAGATAAGAATCAAGTCAAATGAAGTAGAAGAAAAAGAGAAGTGATCTACAACCTAGGAAAGATTAAGACAATGATAATTTCAGTCTCCAAGTTGGGAGCAAACATAGCTGATAACTCCATAGGTATTAATAGTTTTAATCAGTATTTAAAGCAAATAAAGAATTAGCCAGATGTATCCCAATGTGAACAATGTTTCCCCAGGAGGCAAAAATGTACTGTACGGTTTTCAGGTATATCTAAGTTGTCCTCCTCTAGTTTTTGGAAACCCTCTTAGAGCTAAAGGGACACTAGATTCAAGCCTTGGTTTCCCTTCATTGCATCTTATGCATCTCTCTCTGTGTTCTGTGAATTTAAAAATTTAATATTAGCAAAAATATATCTACCCAAGAACTTGGACTAGATATTCCAATTTGTACAGCATATATGTTATGGACTGAATGTTTATGTGCACCTCAGATTTATATGTTGAAATCCTAACCCCCAATGGGATTGCATTTAGAGGTGGGGATCTCTGGGAGGTAATTAGGCCATGGGGATGGCACCGTCATGAAGGAAATTAGTGCTGTTTTAAAAGAGACCCCAGGAAGCTCCCTTGCCCTTTCCTCCATGTGAGGTTACAGTGAGAAGATGGCTGCCTATAAATCAGAAAGAGGTCCCTTATCAGACACCAAATCTACCAACACCTTGATCTTGAACTTCCCAGCCTCCAAAACTGTGAGAAATAAATTTCTTCTGTATATAAGCCACCCAGTCTATGGTATTTTTATGATAGCAGCCTGAATGGACTAAGACAATGAATGTTAGCAATTTTAACCATATTTTCCATGAATAGCTAATACCATTATAAAACTCTATCCTCAAATGAAAAATAAAAAATGTGATTACAATAAAAATGACATTTAAGATCCTTAACATTTACTTGATGTATCATGTGAGATGCTTTGTCTCTGACAACTCCAGTGAAAATGAGCTAAACACACAATGGATATAATGCAGCAGTGATTTCAAAATAGACATCTTCTGTAGTATAGAACTGATATGATTTGGCTGTGTCCCCACCAAAATCTCATCTTGAATTGTAGCTCCCATAATTCCCATATGTTGCAGGAGGGACCACATGGGAGGTAATTGAATCATGGAGGTGGGTCTTTCCCATGCTGTTCTCATGATAGTGAATAAGTCTCATGGGATCTGATGGATTTATAAATGGGAGTTCCCCTGCACAACCTGCTGCCATGTAAGACCTGACTTTGCTCCTTCTCGCCTTCTGCCATGATTGTGAGGCCTTCATAGCCATATGAAAC
Organism: Macaca nemestrina; assembly: GCF_043159975.1. NCBI lineage: Eukaryota > Metazoa > Chordata > Mammalia > Primates > Cercopithecidae > Macaca > Macaca nemestrina. Next base: position 17,074,727 of record NC_092138.1, on the reverse strand, counting down.
TGTGAGTCCATTAAACCTCTTTTTCTTTATAAATTACTCAGTCTTGGGTATGTCTTTATTAGCAGCGTGACAACAGACTAATACAAGAACACACATATTCAAAACACACCTGTTTTACTTAAGCAGAAAAAAGAAAAAATGTGTTATGTTTTTGTTCTATAAAGAAAATATAGCTAAAGAGTAACCATTGTGAAATATAGGGGATAGGTGTCCAGGTCATTCATTTCACTTTTCTCTCTACTCTTGTATATGTTTGAAATTTTCATAATCAGATATAACACATGTATACTCCAGTATGTAAAGCCAGTGGCTCCTATCCCATTGGAGTTTCCCATCACCTCACTGGGAGCTGCATGTGAAATGCTTGTCTCATTCATCCATGTAGCGGGCTATGCCATTATTCAGATGTCTAACAGGTCTCCTTGTTAGGGGAAAAAAGCACTTAACAATGCTTGTCTAATTGTGTCCAGACAATGTAAACAGCCCATCTTTATCCAAGTTGAATTCCTAGTCTCCATAGTAGCATTTCAGTGACTATCAATCAATGTCTTTTTAGACTAGGCCCTGACAAATTGATAATAAAGATAATCTAACACTTCAGAACTGATAAATATTGGAGTAGTACTGATAAGGATGAAAATAAACATTTTCCATGAGGGCTTTTGGAGACAAAAGCTCCAGCATTAAAGAAGTATTGGATATGCCAAATAAAAGCGCTAACACCCCGTTAAGGTGCAAATATAAGACTAGGCTAGACAAGAATGCAGGTGGTACAGATTCTCTGTACTATACTCTCTCATGTAACTTGGTAGATGATAAATCCTTTGGATCTGGACATTTCGAGAGGGGAAGTTGGTCAAAATCTTAAGAGAAAAGGGTGGTAAGGATTTATCAATATATTATCTCTCCACAATCTCCAGAGCTCTGCTCCTAAATATGTTTGTCAAAGAAGAACTTGCTATTGTGAGTAACTTAAGAATTTATGAAGTCAAAATGGCTTAGAGAGACAGGGGTCATAAATACCCTGTGAAATTATTTAAAATATTATTTTATATTTAATAATAACAAAAAAGGAAGGAAAGACGATGACAGTTCACAACAAAGAAAAGTATCAATGGTTTCTTACATGTCTTGAATTTGTAAAAAGTGATTATGAGACAGCCAAGTAGAAAGGGGTCCCTGCAGAACCTCTGACAGGTCTGCCCACTGGGAGGAGTGTGCATTGCGGTGGAGCTTTGGGAATTTTGTGCCATTTGCAGTGGGGAAGAACTTGGCCTCTCCTGTTCTGGGGTGGTAACCAGGGTTTCAATTTGTGAGGTGGAAGCCTGCTAGCAGGACTCTTGCTTTGTTGAAAGCCCTTATTTCCCTTTTCACTCAATAAACCCTGTCCTTCTCACCCTTCAAAGTGTCTGCAAGCCTAATCTTTCATGGTTGTGTGACAAGAGCACCTCTTTTAGCTGACCTAAGGAGAAAGTCCTACAACAGTTACTAAATGATACATTTCCATGATCTGTCTCTTGCTCACTTAAAAACTTGAGTATATTCTTTATAGTAATGGTCCTGCATTTCTTCTGCTTTATGCAGTCATATCCACATGCAAAGACACATAAAAATCTCTTTGGTCCTTCATCCTACTTTTATTTTTAATTAATTTATTATTATTATTTTTAGAGACAGGATCTTGCTCAGTCTTCTAAGCTGGAGTGCAGAGGTGCAACCATAGCTCACTGTAACCTCAAACTCCTGGACTCAAATGATCCTCCCTCCTCAGCCTCACAAGTAACTAGGGCTACAACTGTATGCCACCACACCCATCCACTTTTCACAATTTTTTTTGTAGAGATGAGGTCTTGCTATGTTGCCCCAGGCTGGTCTTGAACTCCTGGACTCAAGTGATCCTCCTGCCTTGGCCCCCTAAATATGCTAGAATTTTAGGAATAAACCACCATGCTCAGCCCCTCCACCCTATTTTTAAATTTTTGTCTTGTTTTGTTTTCATTTTACTAGTCAGAATAAATTGTGATTTCTGTATATTAGAAACCAAACTCTCACAAATGTGGAAAAGATATTAAAAGTATTTGTATGTTGTGTTAGTTTACTCTCACTTTGCTGATAAAGACATACCCAAGACTGGGCAATTTACAAAAGAAAGAGGTAATGGACTTACAGTTCCAAGTGGCTGGGGAAGCCTCACAATCATGATGAAAGGCAAAGAGGAACCATGTCTTACATGGATGGCAGCAGGCAAACAGAGAGAACTTGTGCAGGGAAACTTCCATTGTAAAACCATCAGATCTTGTGACACTTACTCACTATCACAAGAACAGCATGGGAAAGACCTGCCCCCATGAGACAATTATCTCCCACAGGGTCCCTCCCATAATATGTGGGAATTATGGGAGCTACAATGTGAGATTTCAGTGGGGAGACAGAGCCAAACCATATCATATGTCAAATAAAAATTGGAGTTTGGAGGCCGGGTGCAGTGCCTCACACCTGTAATCCCAGCACTTTGGGAGGCTGAGATGGGTAGATCGTGAGGTCAGGATATCGAGACCATCCTGGCTAACATGATGAAACCCCATGTCTACTAAACACACACACACACACACACACACACACACACACACAAATTAGCTGGGCGTGGTGGCAGGCACCTGTAGTCCCAGCTACTCAAGAAGCAAAGGCAGGAGAATGGCGTGAACCCTGGAGGTGGAGCTTGCAGTGCACCAAGATCGTGCCACTGCACTCCAGCCTGGGTAACAGAGCAAGACTCTGTCTCAAAAAAAAAAAAAAAAAAAAAAAGAATTGGAGTTTGGGGTAAATAATTGAACTCTCTCATTAATTAAAACATTGATTCATTGTGGCCTACCTGACCAGTGAGAAAGCCTGCATAAAAGCTCATGACTCTCATGATCATAATCTACTCATTAACAGGTTGTATCTAAATTGTGGGGGGAAAAAAAATTTACCAGCAACAATCCTATGAAAGCACATTTTAATTTCCTATCTATTTTTTGTTTAAAAATTGTTCTGGCAATCTCAAGCATGAACTACTGTATAGGAATTTTATATTTTACAATCTCCATTTCATGTTTTTCTCATTGCATACTCTCAAGGCCTTTTGGTCTCTCACTCTCCCTCACCCACACTCTCTTTCTGTCACTCTCGTTCCCTTAACCCACAGATTATTTCTGAGAGCAAATAAAATGAAAAATGACAGAAAAGACAGATAATACATTCTTCGGTCTTTGATATTCACAATAAGTAAGGAAACAGGGTTTTTGTGTTTTTGGTTTTCCCCAGATAGTTCATAGCCCACACTCAACCAACGCCCTCCACCATAATCTAGGAGTACTATTTTTGTGAGAGCTAGAAAGAAACGTAAGCCCTTAAGACTTGACTTCTCTTGGGTGAAGAGGAGTGTGATGGCCCAGGAATGCCACCATCTCCTCTACATTGCTCAGGTTTTCGCTCCATTTAAGTGAACCTGTCATGAGCATTCTGTTTCCCAGAGCATCTTCCTCACTGGTCATCAGAAAAGGAAACTGACATGAAATTAAATCTCATTCTACAGGAAATATGATTGAGGGCTTTAAGCTTGTCTTGATTTGTGGAAACATGAATATCTCAAGCCATTATCGTTGGGCCAGGGGCAATAATAATAAAAGCACTGTTTGATGAAGTAAATATCTACACAGGAAGAAACCATAAAAAATGGGTAGTGAAATTAGTCACTGTTCCTGCATTGTCTTTCTGAGAAATGAGATGCGTTTAAAGTAAGCACCCTACACTTTAAGAGGGAGACATGATGAATGATTACGCTTCAACTTATCCAGCAAGGAAAATAATTTTACATCAAAACAGACACAAGGTGTCTTAAAAATTGTAGATGAAGTAAGAAATGTATTTTCTATCTTAAAAAGAGGAAATAAAAAGAAACAAGCAAGTAATTGCTGCCTCCTTTCAAAGGGTTAAGCGTTTCTGATTAGCTTTGGGTCATGCATCACATTTTGAGTGCCTAAGCTTAACGACACACTTCATTGAACCCCATCTAGCAAGCTTCATGCTTATGAAGGTGTTCCTCTTGATTGCTTCTCATCTGGGCTACAAAACGATTGGGTTGGAGACTGACATTGATTAAGTGCAAGAGAACCGTGTTTTACTGTGACAGCTGCTAGGCCTCTGTCAACAAATCAATGTATTTTTTTTTTCCTTTTCGTCTTAACTCTCCCGTTAGCATCCTGCTGTTACTAGAGATGAAAAATATCTCTGTAACTGTCTGCTGATTGACCACTTTCTGATTTGCCAATCACATAAAATGTTTTTATGATGGAAAAGACTAACCCTTCATTCTAAGCAGCTTTTTGTGCACAAATAGTGCAATTCACTGGAATTCTCTGGAGTGTGGCTGCTGCTCCTGTAATTTAGAATCACAATAGAGTAAGACATATTTTGCAGAAAAATGTCATGTTAGTTCCTAAATTTGATTGGGAAGAGTACAAATGCACCCCGTCCATGAATTTGGGGAGTGTTTTAGCAGTGGTCTCACTCACAAATCTTCAACTGTCTAGATAAGGCAGTCATCCTTAATAGCTTTTTGCTCACAGAATATCTTTAGTTATTTATAACAGGGTGAGGTTGTTAAAAGCTGACCTCCCTTAGCATCATGCTGTGCAGGAGGTGTGGCTAGGAGATAGCAAATACAGAGATCCCCAAGCAACAGTGGTTCAAAATAGGACTTTTACAGATATATTGCTTAAAATAGTAGACTAGCCTCCAGCCTTCTACCACCAACTGTGTGGCTTGGGATTGAGCCCCAAGCTTGCTTGATTGAAACAAACACATGCGGAAAACCTATATAGAATGTGCAAATTACTGCCTAGAGACAAGACAGAACACTCTGGGACTTTTTAATGAAAAGTATATTTTCATATGCATATGCATTTGTATATGATTTTATTTCATAACCAAATAAATAACCACAAACCAAGATTTTCACCTGGTAAAGCTCGGACAACGTGGCTTATTTTGCCTAGTCAATTTCTCTTCATGCTGTTAGTAATAAACCCAAAGGACACACAGAATTTCACTGAAAACTTGTTACGTCTTCAACAGGCCAAGCCGCCAGTAGGATTTCAGCACTAGAAGGTGCTACTTGATGTTGGAAGTTGAATGTAGCCATGAATTGCCCTAAACTTTCTGCCAGCTTGATTAGCAAACCACAAGAAATAAAGGAAGAAGGGCTGGGCACGGTGGCTCATGCCTGTGATCCCAGCACTTTGGGAGGCCAAGTGGGGGTGGGTCACCTGGTATCAGGAGTTCCAGACCACCCTGACCAACACAGAGAAACCCTGTCTCTACTAAAAATACAATATTAGCCGGGCTTGGTGGCACATGCTTGTAATCCCAGCTACTTAGGAGGCTGAGGCAGGAGAATCGCTTGAACCTGGGAGGCAGATGTTGCGGTGAGCCAAGATTGTGCCACCGCACTCCAGCCTAGGTAACAACAGCGGAATTCCGTCTCAGAAAAAAAAAGAAAGAAAGAAAAAAGGAAAGAAGGAAGGAAGGGAAGGGAAGGGAGAAAGAGAGAAAGAAAGAAAGAAAACTCAAATCTCCTGTATAATGTGGAAAAAAAACCCTACTTGTTCAGATCAAGGAAAGCATCACTAACCATTTTAAAGAACACAAAGAAATAGTCCACTTAAGAGGTCAGGTTTCCAAGTGGGGTAGCACTGGACAGAAATTCTGGCTGTGTGCCGACTGTCCTCTATCTTACTCCTCCTGGGATGCCCCCTGAAGGCCCCATGCTGCACAAAATCCTGCACAACAGAGAATAGCTATAGTAACGTTAATATGAGTTACTATAGCTAGAAATAGAGTTAATATGAAAAAGTAATGCGTCCAAAGGTAAAAAGAGAAAGAGGGAAGATGGCCGAACTTAGTCATGAGGAAAATAGAAAGGCGTCTGGAGAAGGTTCCAGAAGAATTCAAGCTAAACAGCTCTGGTGTTTTCTGGCACTGGTCTCCACATTTGTGGAGGTATTCTGTTATTACGAAAAAGTTAGCTTCCCCTTGCATGTAGGAAAATCTTTCTGATTGCCATAGAGAGGTCATTAGAGTTTTCAAAAATTTTGAAGTTCCCAGTAACATTTAGAAATAAAGAGTTACAAACAGTAAGTAGATCTGGTTCTGTTATAAATGACCAAAATAGAAAATAAATTAGGATAGGAACAAAAATCAAAAGAAATTATTTCTCATTTGACTTCACGCCCACACAAAAAGTCTCTTAGAATTACAAGGAAATATATCACATATCTCAGAGTCTTTCTTCACATTCACCCATGTTTGCCCTCTTATATTATTACTTTAAGAACCAAAAAGCTTGAACAATGGATACTATTGCATCTGTGTGATGGTTAATTATGAGTGTCAACTTGATTGGATTGAAGGATGCGAAGTATTATTCTTCAGTGTGTCTGTGAGGATGTTGCCAAAGGAGATTAACATTTGAGTCAGTGGAATGGGAGAGGCAGACCCACCCTCAATCTGGGTGGACACCATCTAATCAGCTGCCAGCATGGCTAGGATAAAGCAGGCAGGAGAAGAGGGAAGAGCAGACTTGCTGAGTCTTTGTGGCCTTCATCTTTCTCCCATGCTGGATGCCTCCTGCCCTTGAACATCAAACTCCAAGCTCTTCAACTTTTGGACCCTTGGACTTACACCAGTGGTTTGCCAGAGGCTCTCGGGCCTTTGGCCACAGACTGAAGGCTGGACTGTCAGCTTCCCTATTTTTGAGGTTCTGGGACTTGGACTGATCCACCACTGGCTTCCTTGCTCCTCAACTTGCAGACGGCCTATTGTGGGACTTTACACTGTGATTGAGAGTCAATTCTCCTTAATGAACTCCCTTTCATATATACATACATCCTGTTAGTTCTGTTCCTCTAGAGAACTGTGATGAATACAATCTGTTATGAAATATCCACACATAAAAATGTTATATCAGGGCCAGTTGAGGTGGCTCACGCCTGTAATTCTAGCACTTTGGGAGGCCAAGACCAGCAGATCACCTGAGGTCAGGGGTTTGAGACCAGCCTGGTCAACATGGTAAAACCCTGTCTCTACTAAAAATACAAAATTAGCTGGGCATGATGTTACATGCCTGTAATCCCAGCTACTCCAGAGGCTGAGGCCGGAGAATCACTTAAACCCAGGAGGTGGAGGTTGCAGTGAGCTGAGATCTCGCCACGGCACTCCAGCCTAAGAGACAGAGTTAGATTCTATATATATAAAAAAACATTATATCAAAACATTTTAAAACATTTATAAATGTTGCACATACTCCCTTTTTTAATAACAAAATTTGCTTTTATTTTTTGTTTCTCTTACTTTAATCATAAGGAAATGTTTTATTCTAAAATAAGTAAAAATTAAATTAGAGCAAATAAATGATTAAAACCCATTATGGCTATATTTAGTCCCAGCTTTTTATATGAGTGAAAGGGTTTCTTTATATTATCAGAAAGTTGAGATCCAAAATTAATTTTGTTTTAAGCTTTAAGAATGTTTCTTTCTGTCGTATGCCTTTAAGAACTTTCCTTTTGTCTCTTCTCTCATAAATGAAAGAATAATTCCAGGCATTTAGGGTTTTATTCAGCTTTTTTTAACATACGGGAATTAGGGAAAACTTATATACAGAGACTCCTTTCTAATTGTCCTAACATGTTGCTGAAGAGGAAGCACTTGTCATGATGTTCTCAAGCCCAGCCTTATCATAGGTCTAAGACTATATATTTGGCCTAAAAGGAAAGGACTGAAACTTTATTTGCATCAACCCTAGGTGATGGCTATAATTTAAAGTATTTTCTTGTGTGAGATAGTTCAAGCTTCATATTGAAATTATTAACTGTGCTGGGACAGAAAGGACACGTACATAGGAAAATTTAAATATCCAAGAAAGAGCCTGAAGTCCATTTACATATGCACACCTTTTAGGTACATAAACAGGTACATTGGATTGCATTGTATCTTAGACTGTGTTCCGTGGCAACAGATGCTGAAATGGAGAATTGCATCCAGAAGGTTAACTAAGGAAAACTCTTGAGATCTACACTTATAAGGAAGGAAAAATGGCAGAACTGAGCAGTGCGAAAAGGTGACCTGCAAGGTAGCTGCTGCTGGAGCATCCACACATCCTAGGGAGCGCTGAGGATGAAATGGCCCATAAGAGTTGTGTCCAGTTGAGGCAAAGGTTCTGGCCTTTATCTCCATAGTAGCCAGTCTGGGGCCTTAGGCAGCTCCCTATGAGGGAGTACAAATGTGGGTGAGTCAGTTCCTACATCCACGAGCAACGCTCAGGAAAGAAAGCAGCTGTGAGCTGCTAGCCACAGACATTCCAGCCAACTAAGGAATGGGTACATCAGCCAGTAGAGAGGGTCTGGGAGAAGCCAAGGAGTAGCAACTGGAGAAAATATATTGTTTATAGTACAGATTTTTTTTGTCTTAGTGTAAAAAATCAACACTTCATTTACAGTTGCTCATTTTCACAGGAAAAATATGTTCTAGATTTGATGTGTTGTTTTGATTTTGTTGTTGCTGTGTGTGTTTACATCAGCCTTATTTACTTCTAATTTAAAATTAATTCATCTTAGAATTATAAAAAGAGGAGCTTAGAAAAGATGACCCAATTTCTTCATTTCACAAATAAAATAACTCTTCCCATGTCAAAAGGCTGGTCAGTGACAGAGCCATATCTAGAAGAAGGTTCTAATATAAGTTCCTTTCAGATCACCATTCTGCTTAATTTAAAAATATTTGTGCTGCCTGTATTGAAGACATTGGGGAGACACAAAAGAAAACCCATGGACCCCACCTTCATGCAGCTTACAATCTGGAGACCATTTGTGCTAAAATATGATCTGTTGTTGCTGAAAATCTTATTCTAAGCAGAAACTATCACACCATTTGTATTAGCTGTTTTATGACAATCTAGTGTGAAGCTCAGCCTCTTTTTCCCTGTAGAAATGTGCTGATTTTCCCATATTTTAGTTGGGAAATCAATCTTAGTAATGTTCTTCCTATCGCCTCAGTCTGTCTCTGATATGGTTTGGCTGTGTCCCCACTCAAATCTCAACTCGAATTGTATCTCCCAGAATTCCCATGTGTTGTGGGAGGGACCAAGGGGAAGGTAATTGAATCATGGGTACCTGCCTTTGCCATATGCTATTCTCGTGATAGTGAATATGTCTCACAAGATCTGATGGGTTTATCAGGGGTTTCCACTTTGGCTGCTTCTTCATTGTTCTCTTGCTGCCGCCGTGAAAGAAGTGCCTTTTGCCTTCTGCCGTGATTCTGAGGCCTCTCCAGCCATGTGAAACTGTCAGTCCAATTAAACCTCTTTTTGTTCCCAGTCTCAGATATCTCTATCAGCAGTGTGAAAATGAACTAACACAGTAAGTCAATTGCTACCAGTAGAGTGGGGCATTGCTGAAAAGATACCTGAAAATATGGAAATGACTTTGGAACGGGGTAACAGGCAGAGGTTGGAATAGTTTGGAAGTCTCAGAAGAAGAAAGGAAAATATGGAAAAGTTTGGAACCTCCTAGAGACTTGTTAAATGGCTTTGACAAAAATGCTGATAGTGATATGAACAATAAGGTCCAGGCTGAAGTGGTCACAGATAGAGATGAGGAACTCTTTGGGAACTGGAGCAAATGTGATTCTTGTTATGTTTTAGCAGAGACTGGTGGCATTTTTCCCTTGCCCTAGAGATTTGTGAAACTTTGAACCTAATATTATTTAGGGTATCTGGTAGAAGAAATTTCTAAGCAGTAAAGCATTCAAAGGTGACTTGGGTGCTGTTAAAAGCATTCCATTTTAAAAGGGAAACAGAGCATAAAAGTTCAGAAAATTTGTAGGCTGACAATGCAGTAGAAAAGAAAAATCCATTTTTGGGGGAGAAATTCAAGCTGGCTGCAGAAATTTGCATAAGTGCAAGGAAGCTTCCATGTCGTGTTGAGCTTGCGGGTGCACAAAATTCAGGAATTGAGGTTTGGGAACCTCTGCCTAGATTTCAGAAGATGTATGAAAAAGCCTGGGTGCCCAGGCAAAAGTTTGTTTCAGAGGTGGGGCCCTCATGGAGAACCTCTGCTAGGGAAGTGCAGAAGGGAAATGTGGGGTTAGAGCCCCTACACAGAGTCTCTACTGGGGCATTGTCTAATGGAGCTGTGAGAAGAGGGCCACCATCCTCCAGACCCCAAAATGGTAGATCCACTGACAGCTTGTACTGTGTGTCTAGAAAAGTCACAAGTACTCAATGCCAGCCCATAAAAGCAGCCAGGAGGGGGGCTATACTCTGAAAAGCCACAGGGGCAGAGCTGCACAAGACTATGGGAATCTACCTCTTGCATCAGCGTCACATGGATGTGAGACCTGGAGTCAAAGGAGATCATTTTGGAGTTTTAAAACTTGACTGCCCCTCTGGATTTTAGACTTGCATGGGTCCTGTAACCCTTTTGTTTTGATCAATATTTCTCATTTGGAATAGCTGTATTTACCCAATACCTGTACCCCAATTGTATCTAGGAAGCAACTAGCTTGCTTTTGATTTTACAGGCTCATAGGTGGAAGAGACTTGCCTTGTCTCAGACGAAACCTTGGACTGTGGACTTTTGGGTTAATGTTGAAATGAGTTAAGACTCTGGGGGACTGTTGGGAAGGCATGATTTTTTTTTTTTTTTAAATGTACAAACATGAGATTTGAAGGGGCCATGGGTGGAATGATATAATTTGGCTGTGTCCCCACTTAAAACTCAACTTGAATTTTATCTCCCAGAATTCTTACATGTTGTGGGAAGGACCAAGGGGGAGGTAACTGATTCATGGGGGCCAGTCTTTCCTGTGCTATACTTGTGATAGTGAATAAGTCTCATGAGATCTGATAGGTTTATCAGGCATTTCCGCTTTTGCTTCTTCCTTATTTTTCTCTTGCTGACACCATGAAAGAAGTGCCTTTCACCTGCGTGATTCTGGGTCCTCGCCAGCCATGTGGAACTGTAAGTCCAATTAAACTTCTTTTTGTTCGCAGGTGCAGGTATGTCTTTATCAACAGCATGAAAATGAACTAATACAATCTCAAATAACTATGCCCATGAGTGAGAGGGCTGAGCTTCAGAATTAATTAGACCCAATTCAGGCTCAAGTACACTCTTCCTATTCTTTGAGCTGTCCTCTATCCCTGCTCAATATAGTTGCAAGCTGATGTTCCATTTCTCCCTTCATGCCAGATTATTTGTCCTACAGTCATAAATTGCTCTTTTTTAAAGAGAGTATCTGTCAACATTACATGGGCCTTCCTGGTCCCTCAGTCCAGTGGAGGTAACCGAAGACATCTAATTGCCGGAGATAGAAGCTACAGCTGCCAATCCTAGGGTAAAAGCAATACATCCTACCCAGTATGCTGGAACATCCTAATGTAGCACAGCAAGCTTTGGCCATGGAAACTGCTCTGTCCATATGGTGTTTCAATGTTTCTACTTGCTTCTCTCAACTTGATTTGCATGACATATGACAAAGGTGACAATGACAGCAATGATGATGATCATCATGATGATATCTATCAAGCACTGACAAGTAATTTTATAAATACCATCTCATTTTTATTTTGATCTACAAAAAAGGGTATATTTCACAATTTTTGCTAAGATGATCAACTACATATATCACCTTTCTTTTTTGTAGCATTCCATTCTCTCAAACACAATTGTCTGTCCGTCCTAATAACCTATCTGATGCCTCCATGGAATCTTCAAAAGGCATTTCCTTGTTTCGGCTGGAGGTGTTATACCACTATCATTGTTGTTAACAATTTTACATGCTTATTTTATTTATGTGTATTTTCTGTTTGTATAAAATTTATTAGAACCACTGCTGCCTTCTTTATAGCAAATTAAAAATAGTAGACAAAAATAGAAGGCTAAAATCTAGCATAAAATACTCTCTATACAAATGCATATCCCATTCCTTCCAACAATTCCTGCTGAAAGCCCCCAGTATGGAGTCCAAATGTAAAAGTGAATCCTAATTTCACTATGCTCTGTCCCTAGAGCCTGTCTCAGCACAACCTGGCAACACATACAAAAATCAGACACAACTCTAATCTCAAAGCATTGATAAGTTGCAAAATTTTCCTTGTGGTTTTGATGAAGAGATAGAGGAAGAAACGATGACTTCTATCTTATAAAAACAGAAAGTTCCATTTAATAAATCCAAACTTATCTTCAAGTTTCTCCTCCAGCAACTGCCATCTTCTATTTTCCTTGAAATCTTTCTCTTTATAGTTATGTCCAATAAAATTGATCCTCTATCTTTTCTCAATCTTTCCCCAAACTGCCCACCAAATCTCATTTTATAGTACTTCACAAAATAAAACAAACAAATCTAGTACCTTGGGGAAGTAAAGGAAAAGAAAAACAACTAGAACCTACCTAATATTCAGCGTTTTGTTCCATATGGCAGAAGGTTTAAGGGAAGGCATTGGGGGGTGTGTGTGTGTGTGTGTGTGTGTGTGTGTCTGTGTATATGTTCAAGGTGGGAGCAGATCTCAGTGGAGCTGAGCTCATCTCTCCAAAACAACTTGCTGACCTCTTATTCCTTTTTTTCAAAAAAAAAAAAAGTAATCTGAATGCCATTTAGCTTTCACAACTTTCCTCAGTTCTGGTCTTATGTTATCAACTTCCTGTTGGAAAACTCTCCCTCAATAGCCTACCAGAATCTCAAAACTATTTTATTAATAAAAATAACTCATTATGTGTGCTGGGACATTTGCTTCTTTTCAACCTGTTTGATTCATCTTATCATCAAAGTGCTCAAAATTTAAACCTTAGAATCTTTTCACCTCCTGCATCCAAGTGGCTCTAATTGAAAGTATCTCAAAGCCTTTCCCATTAGCATCTCCATCATCAAAGCCTTGCTTTAACCCCTCATATCTCTTATACAGTTTTTGCAATAGTCACTTAAATAGCTTCAATTTTCTGCCATCAGAAATTGCTTTCCTCTTTTATACAATACATTCCCTATGATTAAGAACTTTTATGTTTATTGTTTATTATGGAAAATTTCAAACTGATAGAAAAGTAATGGAAATAATAAGAGAAACCTAAGTACCCATCAACCAGTTTTAACAATTCACAATTCATAATTGTAATATCATGATTTATAAAAAACATATATATTTGGTATTTGTCTCCATCCCTCTCACAGAGCTCCCCAAACTCTTGAAATTTCATAAGTGATAAGAGAGATAAAGGAGAATAGACCATCTTTTGTCATTCATAACAAACCCATTTCAACTACATTTGAGTTTATGTTAATGAAGTGACTTTGGGAAAGCCCCTAGATAACTATGGGATAGAGGCTGGTTGCCAGGCAAACTAACCAAGTGATTACAGAGTTGGAATTTTTAGCCCCACCCCCTGACCTCCAGGTACAGGAGAAGATTTGGAGACTGACTTGATTACTAATGACCAATGATTTAATGAATTATGCCTATGTAAGGAAGTCTCCATAAAAACACAAAAGAATGAATTTCAGAGAGCTTCAGGGTTGGTGAACACGTTGAAGTGCTGGGAGGGTGGCACACCTGGATAGGGCATAAAAGCTCACACCTCTGAAACCACCATTGCAAAATTGTAACCGAGACAGTGAAAGAGGTCTGACCTCACAAACTCATTCTTACTTTTAACCTCCAAGCTGTCCTTGTTTATTCTTGGGCATAGGCTGAACTAACCTTGGGAGGAACTTACTTTATGATTTACAGTTTAAAACAAAGATGATGCAAGCCTTTCCCAAGGTGAATCCTCTTCTTGCCTGGGGACTAGACTGCTGCCTTTGTGGGACTAACAAATTAGCCACAAGATCAGAAATTATGGTTTAGGAGTCATGCAGCTGGAGGCTACAAGATTCTGACCCTCCCTAAACTGCTCCTAAGATCAGTGCTTTAGATATTTTGCAGACCCTGCACCTGAGGGATCAGCTGTCACCACCCAGATTGATAAACTGGCTCATCTGATCTTGTGGCCACCACCCAGGAACTGACTCAATGCAAGAAGAAATCTTCAATTCCCTATGATTCCATCTCTGACCCAACCAATCAGCACTCCTGACTCACTGGCCTTCCCCAACCCACCAAATTATCCTCAAAAACTCTGATCCCCAAATGCTCAGGGAGACTGATTTGAGTAATAATAATAAAACTCTGGTCTCCCACAGAGCCAACTCTGCATGAAAATTACTCTTTCTCTATTGCAATACCCCTGTCTTGATAAATTAGCTCTCTCTAGGCAGCAGGCAAGGCAAACCCGTTGGCTAGTTACACCTCTTCCCCCATACCTTGCCCTATGTCTCTCTTCCATCTAGCTGTCACTGAGTTGTATTCTTTTCTAATAAACCAGTCATCTGATAAGCAAACTATCTTCCTGTGTTTGGTGAGCTGTTCTAGCAAATGATGGAACATGAGAAGGGGACCATGGGAACCTCAAATTTATAGTTAGTCAGAAGCACAGGTAATAGCCTGGACTTGTGTTTGGCATCTGAAGTGGGGGCAGTCTTGTGGGACTGAACTTTTAAGCTGTGGGATTTGACACGATCTCCAGATAGATTGTTTCTGAATTGAATTAAACTATAGGACACTCGTAACTGTCCATAGAAAATTGGAGAATTGCTTGGTGTGGAAGGAAAAACCCACACATTTGGTGGCCAGAAGTGTTTTGTTAGTAAGAAAAAATACAATGTTTTCCCTTACGGTTACCAACTTAATTTCATCTATGTTCCATTCCTGATTATATTGAAGTAGATCCCAGGCATTCTATCATTTTAACTCTAAGTAATATAAGACAGGAACTCTATTTTTAAAACCTAATTGCAAAACATTATCACATTTAAAAATTAACCATCATTTCTCAGTAGCAACAAATCCAACAATGTTCAAATCCTCCTGGTTGCCTTATATGTTTTTATTTTACAGTTTGAATCAGAATCTAAATACGGACCATAAATTTCAGTTGTTTCTACATCTCTTAAGTCTTTTCCACTCCATAGATGACCACTCCTTTCTTTCTTTCATTTTTTCTTTTATTATTGTAGTTGTTACTAAAGAAAATGGGTTGTTTGTTTTATCTGGGTCTTGCAGATTGCACCCCCATGGTATGATTTAACATATTTATTTGTTCTCTATGTATTTCCTATAAATTAATAGTTAGATCAAGAGTAGTGATCTGCTTTAGATTTAACATTTTAGGCAAGAAAACTTCTTAGGTCTTCTCATGTAACTAGCATCAAGAGGTAAATAAGAATGGTTTGTCTCTATTTATGTTACCAGCTACTGCCTAAATCTATTAATTCATTCTTTACTTTAAGCAAAATTATTATATTTTACTGAATCTTGATTTATTAGCTATAAATTTTTTATTAAAAAAGAACTTTTCCTCGCCAATTATTTGTTTACTTTAAACTGTGGTTTTAAGCTTTGTGCTAAATCACTTCGCAATCTAGGCCTGATCTATCTTACCTAGCTCACCTCCTCCTCCTCCACAGGCCACACGTATTTTCCCCAAGAGTGTGGTGGTTTACAAAAATTGTGTTTCAAGATAATTTTTTACATCCCCAGCATTTAGTAATGGCTGGCATATATCAGGCAATTAAGAAATGTTTGCTGAATGGGAGAGTGGATGAAAATTTCCTATATAAGTAACTGATGGTATAATACTTGTATTTATGCATGATTTCAAACACATTCAGACTTTCAGATGCTCATACCTAATGTCAGAAAGAATTCTTTTCAACGTGGGTACAATAATGCACTGACAAGTCATATTAACTTCTAATACAACATTAGCAGTGAATTAAATGAAGACATCCTAAATTATACCATTCAAGAGATAAATGTTATTCTAGAATAGATTTGGCACCATGCACTCTTTGCAATATGAAGTCACTAGTTCTTAAGTATTTTCTTTTCTATCACCTGCAGTAAGTAGATCATCAGTCTAAGCAGAGACAGATAACATTTGCATTTCAAAGAGAACACTCAACAAACCTGCTTCCATTACAATGAGATTTCATTCTGAGGAACAGCACTTATCACTCCCTTATTCTCAAAACACCCTCCCTTGCCTTAGATGACACCACACCTATAGGTTTTCTTCTCACAAATATCACTTTCAGGCTGGGCGCGATGGCTCACACCTGTAATCTCAGCATTTTGGGAGGTCAGGACGGAAGGATTGCTTGAATCCAAGAGTTCAAGACCAGCCTATGCAACATAGTGAGACCTCATTTCTACTACAGATACAAAAATCAGGTGGGTGTGGTGGTGCATGCCTGTGGTCCCAGTTACTTGGGAGGCTCAGGTGGGAGGATCACTTGAGCCTGGAAGGTTGGGGCTGCAGTGAGCTATGATCTCACCACTGTACTCCAGCCTAGGCAACAGAGCAAGAACTCGTCTAAAAAAAGAAAGAAAAACAAACAAATATCACCTTTCATTCTGTGTCTACTGGCTTTTCCTTTCTATATGGTCTTTAAATAAAAGAGTTCCTCAAACATTAAAACTAATCTTGCTTTACTTCTACTTTATATTTTTCCCCTAGGCAATGCTTATCTGCTTATCAACTTCTTATTTATTGCCCACACCTCTCATTTGAATTTTAGAATAACATATGCAAGTGTCTACTTCATCATCATCATGGTCCTGTTCTTCTTCCTTTTATTGTTTAGAATCTCAAAGAAGAGCACAACTGCATATAGTTAGAACGATTAGGAACGTGGCATCAACTCTGACGTCTCACTCTCCTTATCCCTCATATACAATAAAGTACCAGCTTTCTTTTCTGTTCTAAAAACTAATTATTTGTTGAATAAAATCATTTTTCCTTTTTTAAAACATTTTTAATTCATACATAATTACAATACATATTTATGGGGTACCTGTGATATTTTGATACATGCATACAATGTGTAGTGATCAAATCAGGGTAATTGAGATATCTATCACTTCAAACATTTATCACATCTTTGAGGAATATTCAAATTCTTCTTTTTCTTTTTCTTTTGAGATGGAGTCTCACTCTTGTTGCCCAGGCTAGAGTGCAGTGGCATGATCTTGGCTTACTACAACCTCCACCTATCAGGTTCAAGCGATTCTCCTGCCTCAGCCACCCAAGTAGCTGGGATTAAAGGTACCTGCCACGACGCCCAGATGATTTTTGTTTTTTTAGTGTAGATGGGGTTTCACCATTTTGGCAAGGCTAGTCTTGAACTCTGACCTCAGGTGATCCACCCACCTCAGCCTTCCAAAGTGCTGGGATTACAGGCGTGAGCCACCACATCTGATCCAAATTCCTCTCTTTTATCTATCTTGAAATATACAATAAGTTGTTCACTATAGTCATCTACTATGCTATAGAACAATAAAATGTATTCCTCCTATCTAACTGTAATTTTGTACCCATTTATCAACCTTTCCATATCCACTTTCCTACTCTACACTTGCCAGCCTCTAGTAACACAATTATACTCTCTAATTCTGTAAGAGCAATCTTTTTAGCCCCTATACATGACTCAAAAGATGTAGATGCCACATCTTCTTGATTTCTGTTTTTACCATCCCAGTTCAGACCATTAGAAAAGTTGTCTGGGACCATGGCTGATATTTTATAATGGCTTCCCTGCAGAGAATCCTGCCTTGAGTCAATTCAGAATAATGTTTTAAAGAATTCTTTCATTTTCTTGTTTAAAATCCTTTGGAGGCTTCTATTCTCTGAGGATAAAGAAAAAACTCCTTAACGTCTCCTTAAAGCTTTGCCTGATCTGGATACAGTCCTCTATTCCACTCATGAACCCCAACTCTCATTTAGGTCATAAATGGCCTCTCAATTTAATAAGTACTCTATCTTATTTAAGGAAGAGATAAGTCCTTGACACATTGGCTATTCCCTCAGTCTGGGGTATTTGCTGTGAAAGTTGTCGGAATTAAAATGGAGTCACTGATATTAGGAAAACCCTGATAAATTGAACCAGAGAAGGCCTTGAAGAAAGGGTTCTAATGCTTGGGGCCTGGTAACAAAATCTATCACAAAAGACTGTAAAAATCACAACCTCATACAACAGCCACACAATCTGAAACAAAAAAATACTTCTGTGAGAAGATCTGCCCAGCAACTACCTATCCAACCTGGAACTGGTTGCCACCCTTATTATTAATCCTTGTAGCCAAGGATAATTGTTTCAAAACGATTATGTAAACTCCCCCTTATTTTTTTCCTTTAAAAACCTTTGTCTTCCTTCACCTCCCTGAATATACATATAGTTAACTATGGCACGTATATTCCCATTGCAACACCCTATTCCCAAAACACATGTTTCCTTTTAGAGAGACTCTGTCTGCTTGTTATTTGGGCTGACAATGACCTCACTCTTCTGCTTCATCTAATTTATCATCAGAGCCTCATTACAATCACAATTAAATGATTAATTGTGTCATAAGTTGGGAGAGCTTTTTAAAAATTATTTTTAAAATACTGGCCTCCTATATTCATCAGCATTCTCTAGAGGGACAGAACTAATAGGGTGTGTATGTATATATATATATATATATATGTGTGTGTGTGTGTATATATATATGTGTGTATATATATATATGGGAGTTTATTAAGTATTAACTCACACAATCACAAGGTCCCACAATCGGCCATCTGCAAGCTGAGGATCACAGAGAGCCAGTCCAAGTCCCAAAACTGAAGAACTTGGAGTCTGATGTTCAAGGTCAGGAAGCATCCAGCATGGGAGAAAGATGTAGGCTGGGAAGCTAGGCCAGTCTAGTCTCTTCATTTCTCTCTGCCTGCTTTATATTCTAGCCACACTGGCAGTTGATTAGATGGTGCCCACCCAGATTAAGGGTGAGTCTGCCTTTCCCAGACCACTGACTCAAATGTTAACCTCCTTTGGCAGTACCCTCACAGACATACCCAGGATCAATACTTTGCATCCTTCAATCCAATCAAGTTGACACTTACTATTAACTACCACACCTCCCAAACTAAGATGTGTGCTTATGAACGCTAGAAAGACAGGGCTTTTTCAATCTTAATCACTGATCTCTTAATTACTAGCACTGTCTCTGATGCATAATTTACAGTAAATAAATATTTATTGAATAAAGAAAGGAATTAACCAATCAGTTAATGAATCAAAATTCACAAGGAAATTTCATTTTGTACTTTTGATTCCTAGGGTTTCAGGGACTTTCATGTCTGTGCCAAAGTAAAATCTTCTGCTAAGGCATACACCTCATCTTTGAAAGCAACTAATAAATATAGTAACTGCATTTTTAGTTTTGTCCAATACAATTTTATACAACTAGCATTTATAAAGCATCTTTTAATAAGCAACAATTAACTCAATCAGCATATATTTTACTGAATAGCTGTTATGAATACTATGCTAAAAGCCATATACTCCTTTAAAGCTCTGAATGGCTAATAGAGATTATTAATCCCCTCTGGTGCCCACCAGCATGTTATCTGCTACATAGAATACTTATTTAATTTTTCTATTATTTTTAGAAGTAATGAAGTAACATTGGGAAATACTGGTAGGTAAAGATTATGCAGATTATAAAGGGCTTTGTGTTCAAGCCATTCTTGACTCATATCATAAAATGGAACCTCCACTCCATCATTCAATTGACATAATATCTCCACATTTTATTGCAGTAAAATTGTATTGATGGAAAATTGACTATAAGGTAATTGACAATGGATTTTTTTAAAGTGGCTTAAATGGAGTCCCTTGCAGAAGACTGCTGTGTAAAATTCAACAGATTCACCTTGGAACGTATTATAGTCTCTTATAAATGTGGAGTCTTTGATAAAGAAATTTCATCAACAAGGAAATCTCACAGAGTATTTTAATTCTCAGTAGCATATCTTAGCTTTGTTGATACAATTATTATTGAATGTTATTTGCTCCTGTATCTATACATAACTTAAGATTTGCTAGCATTCCTTAAGTTCAAATCATTCCGTCCTTACTGATTTGCCTATCTGCTTATTCTGTCGGCTATTGAGACAGATGTGCATACTCCTATAGTTATGGATTTATCTATTTCTTCTCTTATTTCTGTCCGATTTTGCTTTGTATATTTTGAGGCTATCCCATCAGATGCATATAAATTTAAGCTTACCATTTCTTCCTGGTAAACTCATTCAGTATTATAAAATTCCTGTTTTTATCTCTATTTTTACATTAAGTTACTTTGACTTATATTATTGTAACTTCACTGACTCTTCTTGATACTGTATATGGTATTTCCTTTTAACATCCTCTTGCTTTTAAATTTTATTCATTCTTGTATTTAAGGTGAGTTTCTTGTAGGCAGCATATATTTGGGTTTTATTGTTTAATCCAATATAACAATGTATTTTAAAAATTGTATCATTTAATACATTTACATTTATCATAATTATTAATATATATGAACTTATGTCTACTGTTATACTATTTGAGTTTTCCACCCCATCTGCTTATTTTTGTTTTTCTTATTGGTTTTCATGTTTCTCTGTTTCTCCTCTTTTTGGGAGTAATCTTTGTATTTAATTTTCAATTAGCTTTTACTTATACATTTCTTGGTTTGTATTTTTTTTGCTTACCTTAACAATGAGAACTTACATTCCAGATTTATTAGTATGTATGTTAAATTTAAACTTTTTACACTTTCTAGACAATGCAAGAATCTAGGGCCCTTTAACTTCATTTATCTCCCCTTTTCTGTACTATTCTTTTCACATCTTAAAATTCTACATACATTTTAAAGCTCAAAATGTTTTATTACTGTTTTAAGAAGTTAATATGTACTTAGAAGATTTCCCTACAAATGTATCCTCTTTGTTGCTCTTCAGTCATTCCTACATTACATCAATTCAATCTGAGATAATATTTCAACATTTTCTTAGGAAAATATTTAAACATAACACTGAAAGAATTTTACAATGAACAATCATACACTGCCTACTAGATTCTACAATTAATATTTTACTAACCTCATTTCATCACATGTTTATGTAACTTCCCTCCTCTATTATTCCATTCATTCTATTTTTTGAAGTATATCTAAGGAATTTACAGACCACTACATTGCTTGCTAAATGCTTCAGGATGGACACCATTAGTTATAGCTCAATATTTCTTCACAGCTCTTTTGAGGTAAAATCTACTTACAAAGAAATGTACAAATCTTAATCCCATTCAATGAGATTTGCTGGGTATGTAGCAGTATCTCATTGTGATTTTAACTTGCATTTCCCTGATATTGAATAGTTTTTCAAGTGCTAATTTGCATATCTCCTGTTGTAGAGTATCTGTTCAAATGTTTTGTACACTTTTAAGGTTTATCATTTACTACTGAGTTGCATAAGTTCTTCTTATACCCTGCATACCAGTCCTTTCTCAGATACATGTGTTGAAAACATTTTATTGTTTTTGTGTATTTCTAATTTATTCTCTTAATAATATCTTTTGAAAATATTTTTTAAAATTTTTGATGAAGTCTAAATTATCATTTTTTTCTTCTACTGTTGTTGTTTTCTCTATTCTGTCTAAGAAAACTTTGTTTCATCCCTAAGTTTTAAAGATATTCTTCTATATTTTCTTTTAAAGGTTTTATATTTTAAGCTTTTATGTTTAGATCCAAGACATCTCAAATTAATTTTTGGTGTAATAGGAGATAGCATTCTAGTTTATTTTTTCCATATGAATATCCAGTTGTTCCAATATTATACACATAAAAGACATCCATTCCTGCATTTAATTGCTGTGAATCTTTGACTGAAAATCAAATGTTAGCCTATTTCTGGACTCTCTATTCTACTCTGTTGATCTATTTGTTCATCCTTATTCAAATTAAGACTGTCTTCATTACCACAGACTTATAGTAAGCCTTGAAGTCAGATAACATGATTCCTTCCATTTTATTTTCATTTTTTAAAGATGGCTTTTGGTATTCTAGAATCCATACCAAATTTTAGAACCACCTTGTTGATACTAAAAGTAAAAAGCCCAGTGTCGTTATAATTAAGGTGGTATTTATTTTGCCCTCACTAAATGTCTAGCATCTATTATTCTTAAAATTGTCCACTCATACCCAACTTCAGATTCATGTTCAGCATCCGTCCAATTTCCGAAATTCAACTTGGATGCACAAACATTTATCAAAATTTCCTCAAGTATCCTCTGGCCTTAAAAGGCAATTTAACAAATATCTTTTGGTTATTGGTTGAGACCTTTGAGGTCTCATCCCCATTCATCATTATCACCCATCCAATTGTGTGATAGGATGGGTAATATCTTTATTCTAATTGTATTAATTTATCCAAGTGTAATTCTGTAAGTAAAATCTTTCTCAAATTAATATATCAGCAAACAGAAAGTAAAATTGTTCGTGGGTTCAGGAAAAACATTCCCTCTTCAAATCTCTTTCTCATACACAAATTTATATAGACATTCAATGTTTTCACTTCCTTTAGTCATTTACCAGCCTAAGATCTATTCTCATATTATTTCTCAGCTGCTGACATGAAAATATTTTATGTGAAAAACCAAAATGTCAAAGATCGTATTCACCCATCCAGCAAACATTCATGTACTGATTAAAAAGAAATAGACTCCCCATCAACTACTTCCCTCAATGCCCATCATTAAGCCAAGTATTCAGATTATTTCCAATTATCAGACCATCACGTATTTTTTTCCCTACTGTTTGGTGTGACAGAAGACATTCCAGAAACCTGACTTAATTTACTTGGGGTCTCATCTTTACTTTTCAAGGCAGTCATGTCACTATCAAATGTATTGTCTTATACCACTTTTCTACATTTCACAATTCTCTCCTTTTCCCATTCCTAACAAATTGATAAATGCCAACTCTTTTTGATTTGTATCCCTGGATTCAGAGACCCAGTCGAGTTCTGATCCTGCCAGTTTTACAGAAGAAATGATTCCAAATATGATTACTCATGACCTGAACCAAACACTTCCATAAAATGCTTATAGCGAACCCTGACAACTCATCCTCTCTGCAACTTCCAGGTGAAGGTCAAAGCCTACATTCCAGCATAATAGATTTTTTTCTTTTAAATTGGCTTTATTTTTAGAGTAGTTTTAGGTTCATAGCAAAACAGAGCAGAAGGTACAGAGTGTCTATATATTCCCTATCTCCTGTCATCCTCTACACACACAGAGCTTGCTTCCCCACTATCAATATTCTACACCAGGGTGCTATAATTGCTATAATCACTGAACCCACATTGATACATCATTATCACCCAAAGTCCATCGTTTACATTAGGGGGTCACGGCTGATGTTGTATCTTTTCCAGGTTTTGACAAATGTATCCAACATTATAGTATCATACAGAATAGTAGTTTCACTGCCCTACAAATCCTCTGTGCTCCACCTACTCACCCTTCCCTCTCCCCTTACCCCTGGCAACAACTTCTTTTTACTATCTCCATAGTTTTGCCTTTTCAGAATGCCATGTGGTCGGAATCATAAAGTATGTAGGCTTCAGATTGGTTTATTTCACTTAGTAATATGGATTTAAAGTTCCTCCATATCTTTTCATGACTTGATAGCTTATTTCCTTTTAGTGTTGAATAATATTCCATTCTATAGATGTACCACAGTTTTTCCAGTCACCTACTATAGGGCATTATGGTTGTTTCCAAGTTTTGGCAATTATGAATGAAGGCTGCTATAAAAATCCATATGCAGATTTTTGTGTGAACATAAGTTTTCAAAACATTTGAGTAAACACTAAGGAGTAAAATTGCCTGATCATATAAGAATATGGTTAGTTTTGTAAGAAGTTACCATAACATCCAAAGTGGCTGTACCATTTTTTATTCCCAGCAGCAATGAATAAGACTTTCTGTTGCTCCTCATTCTTTCCAGTATTTTATGCTGGCACTGTTCTTGATTCTGGCCATTCCAATAAATGTGTTGTAGTATCTTACTGTTGCTTCAGTTTGTTTTTCCTTAATGATGTGGAACATATTTCTATAGTTATTTTGCATCTGTTTATCTTCTTAGGTGAGGTGTCTGTTCAGATCTTTTGCCTATTTTTAAATCACATTGTGCCCTCATAGTTGAATTTTAAGAGTTATTTATATATTTTGGATAACAGTTCTCTGTTTATGAGATATGTCTTTTACAAATATTTTTTCCAGTCTGTAGCTTGTCTTCTCATTCCCTTGACGGTGTCTTTTGCAGTGCAGAAGTTTTTAATTTTGATAAAGTTTAATGTATCAATAATTTTTTCATAAGTCTTTCCTTTTGTTGTGTATTTCAGAAGTCATTGCAAAATCCAAGGCGATCTAGATTTTCTCCCGTGTCATCTTTTAGGAGTTTTACAGTTTTGCATTTTGCATTTAGCTCTACAAATCCATGTTGAGGCAATTTTTGTGAAGGGTGCAACATTTTTGTCTAAATTTACATTTTGTCATGTGTATGTCCAGTTGTTTCACACTATTTGTTGAAAAGATTATCTTTGTTCCATTGTATTGCCTTTGTTCTAGGCAGTAGACTATTTTTATGTCAATTAATTTCTGGGCTCTCTATTCTAGTACATCGATCAATTCAACTATTATTTTACCAATACCACACTGTCTTAATTACCGTAGCTTTATAGTTAGTCTTGAGGTCAGGTAGTATTGAGATCAGCACATCAGAAAAAAGCGAATAGAATTACAATAAAAATCATGTTATTAAATAATGGCCAATCTTCATAGATACTACTTCATAGATATTATAATCAATATCTTATTGATTATAAGAATGTAATCAATATGTGACAAAACATAACAATGCTCATTCAGGAACACACACACACACACGAAGATATGAAGACATATTTTTAGATGTCACTTTACATTACAACTTAACAAAATATGATCTTGTTCTCTTAATCAGAAAAAAATATTTTCAATGTGAAATTATGTTGAATTATATTGAAATTATGAACTTACATCATCAGTTTTTAGCAAATTAACACATTTAGGTTGGTAGTAGAGAAGCTTTATGTTTCATATTCTTCAGAGCTTCCTAAGCCAGATAAATGAGATATTTTTGACTGTATACTGAGACTAACAGATCACTACAGTTATAGACAGAATTGCTGCTGAACTTAGAAATTCAAATCTCTTCAGGCCCATCCAATTCTCCCTCCCTCTCTTACCTGTTGTTTCTACCAAATCTGGCAAACTCACTACAAATATAAGCTCCACCAGAGGCAACTGGGGCAATCAAAATAAAAGAGTATAATATCACTGAGTATGCATCGCTCTCAAGATAGCTTTAGAGATTGTACAAAACATTCAGCTTCTAGGTATTGTTTGTTGGAAAATGTCAGAGCAAGAGGAGCAATATTTGTTCTAACACAGTCATTATAGAGGCTCAAGTACAAGAGATTATGTCCTTGGTAGCCAGAATGGTGCAAGAACTACAAAAGGCTAGGTTCTTTTACCTTTAGAAATGATTTAGACATTTTAATTACGAATGAAAGGGATCTTTATTCTTGAGACAGGAGTAATGGATCAAATGATCCAGACATTTTAATATTAGATTCTTATTTAAGAGACACACTCCTCAGATGACACCACAGAAAAGGATGCAGTCTTTTCCAACAGGGTCAATTCTAGCCTTTACAAAGTATAAATTTCAATTTTCACCTAGTCTTTGAACTGGCAAGACTTTGGCTACGTTTGAGGGTGAGCATTACGACAAATTAAATTGTTCTGCAAAAGAAAATTGAGGGGTTTTTTGTCTTTTTTGGTTTTTTTTTTTTTTTTTTTTTTTTTTTTTTTGAGATGGAGTCTCACTCTGTCACCAGGCTGGAGTGCACTGGTGCAATCTCAGCTCACTGCAAGCTCCACCTCCTGGGTTCACGCCATTCTCCTGCCTCAGCCTCCTGAGTAGCTGGGACTATAGGCACCCGGCTAATTTTTTTGTATTTTTAGTAGAGATGGGGTTTCACTGTGTTAGCCAGGATGGTCTGGATCTCCTGACCTTGTGATCCAACCACCTCGGCCTCCCAAAGTGCTGGGAGAAAAAAACATTCTTAATTGAAGGGAGGAACAAATAAGATAAAGCAAATGTTTGCAGACGGAAAATTGTTGACTAACACAGAAGAGTGTTGAATTTCAAGTTGATCGCGTTTCTGAAATTAAGTAAACTCCTTCCCATCACCTACAGGCACTAAATCAAATGTGTCACAAAAAAACAGGTACATGTGAGGATTTTTTTGAAAGAGACAGGAATCAGAAATTTTAAAAAGAGGCCCATATCCACGTTTGGTTCAATTCCAGCTGGACATAAAGGAACAACCACAAAACAAGGCAAAAATCCAGTCAATGCAGGAAACTGGTCATGATATAGCCATGAGGAATTAACATCTCATCTTGGTTTTTATCTTTCTTCACCCCCTAACCCTGGATACAGCATAGGAATCATGACTGAAAGAGGGGATGTTGAATTTTCAACAAGGCATATGTATGATTTGGATCTGTGGCTCCACCAAATTTCATGTTAGACTGTAATCTCAATATTGGAGGTGGAAGGTGATTGGATCTTGGGGTTGAATGTCTCATTAATGGTTTAGCACCATTCCCTTGGTGCTGTCCTTGTGACAGGCAGTTCTTGTGAGATCCAGTTATTTAAAAATGTTGGTACCTCCTCCGCCTCTTGCTCCTGCTTTTGCTATATTTGTACAGCCTTCAAGGCTGTAAGCCAATTAAACCTCTTTTATTTACAAATTACCCAGCTTCAGTTATTTATTTATAGTGACGCAAGAACTGCCTAACACAGCACAGAATAGAAATTATGCAATATTCATGAAGATCATTAATGGTTCTAAGATCTCAAGCCCACATTGTATTGATGGCTTCTAAGTTACAATTATAAGCCTAAAAGATATAGGATACAACGGAATGCATACGATATACCTGGAGTTACTAGAGGAGGTTCTGCCCCCAGGTTGCCCATTCACAATTTGATAAATGTTACTGAACACATACAATGCCCAAGATACTGTGCCAGATGATGAAAGGATTAAAAGAGCAAGTAAGTCAGTTCCTTAACAAAGGTACTTACAGTACAATAAGGGGCATAAGACAAGTATCAATATACCATAAAAACATGCAGAATATGGTATGATTTTATGTGTGTGCCTGCATGTATGTGCACACACACACACACACACACACATTGTTTTTTAAAAAGAACTTGAAAGTTCAAAGGATGGAAAATCAGTCCCCATCATTTAGGGGACAGAGGGGATTATTGGGATTGTCTTTATTACCTAATGGCTTTGGCAAAGAGCTTTAGATGCCAGTACATTTTTTTAATGTTGAGGTATAACTTGCATGTGATACATGAAATTTACATTTATACAGGTCTTACATGTGCCATTGAGTTAGAGAAAATATAAGCATTCAGGTAATTTAATCTCATTTCAAGATAGAACATTTCTGTCACCCCAGAACATTCTCTTGTACCTCTTTCCAGTCAATTCTTACCACACATACTTTTGTCCCAAACAACCACTTTTTTTATTTCTATGGATACAGTTTTAACAGACAGGCAGATGTGGAGGACATGGCATGAGCAAGTGTGTAATAGCTCAGGAAAAAAGCAGGGGTTATTACAAGGTATGCATATAGGTGTGTAGTGAGAAAAATCTATCACAGTAAGATGGGGGACATAATGTTAAGAATCCTAAATACTAGCCAAGAGGAGATGTTTATATTTCATTCAGAAGAAAAGATAAATCATTTAAGCAAAATGTATTTTTGTAAAATTATCCTGATCACGTGGGAAGCTCTACTGTTTTACAGTATTAAAGGGGACACAAAGGATGTTTGCACACTACCTTAATAAACCTCCGGCAATTTTTGAGTAGTCTAAAAATGCCTCTATCCCTTAAGCTTTGTATACTTGTACTCAGCCCAAACCTGTATTAATTTGGCTGTCATTTAAATACATTTTTCTCTTTCTTATCATTTTCCATTTCCATTTCATCAATGTGCATTTGCAAAAGAACGGTTTCATAGTAAAGAATATTTATCTGTTATAGGCCAAATTCAGAAAAAAAAAATAGTGAACATTTTCCAAGATTGGTGTAAATTTTGTGTGAGCCCTTTGCCCTACTTCTTTCTTACTAAAACACACACATGAATTTGGAGGTGGAGTAACATATGAAAAAGTGAAAGAACAGACTTAAAAGTTGGGGTCCCTGTACATTTTTTGAGCACCACTTCCGCCTTGGGCTGTCCTCCCAGAATTCTTGCAATGCGGAATCAATCACCTCATGTGTTGGTGCTGCTTAAGGTTTTCTGTGTCTTGCAGTGGAATGAATTTCTAAGTAATATGTCATGCATCCAATGCTCCTTCCTCTTAGGTTTTTATACAAGAAGGTTGGGACTGAGAGCTGAGGACAGGAGTCTGGAAAAGTGATCAGTAAAACCACTGGGAATCAAAAATTCCTTCTCCCTTCTTGTTAGGTATATCGTAAAATTGTCTTGGGGGCTGTTAAAGTTTTCTTGTGGGTATATATCATCCCTCTTTTCCTAGAGTCCTTAATTATCCTCTGCTTCTGCCATTAGTACCTTGGTAATACCGAATCAAAGAATATGCATCATACCATGGAGAATTCCATGCAAAAGCACCATTTCCTGAAAACCATCGATTCATTGCCCCAAATAACACTTAGACATCTCACATCACTTTCTACAAGATTATTAGTCTAGCCACTCAGGCTAGACTAATAGGGTAGAGGAAACTATAATTATGTCCACTCAGGGTAGAGGAAACTATAATTATGTTAACATTCAGGGCCTCACACTTGTCTCAAAGTTCATTCCAATAGACCTTAAACTTGGTCTTATTGATCTTTAAAGGCTGTAGGCACCCCCAAGCACGTACACAAACACACACACACACTCATACACATACAAATGTGTACATACATCTATTTCAAGAATAATCTATAGATTTTAATGGCCATTCTGTATGATCTTTGTAGGCTTACACAACTTTGATTACTAGATACTTCAACGTGGATCTTATGATCCTACTTCTTAAAAAATATGTCAGCTGTTTTCTACCAAATATCATATGCTCTCACTTATAAGTGGAAGCTAAACTATGAGGATGCAAAGACATAAGAATGATACAGCGGACTCTGGGGACTCAGGGGAAAGGGTGGGAGGGGGTGAGGAATAAAAGACTACACACTGGGTATAGAGTACACTGCTCAGGTGATGGGTGCACCAAAATCTCAGAAATCACCACTAAAGAACTTATTCGTGTAACCAGTCTGGGCGCAGTGGCTCATGCCTGGAGACTGAGGCAGATGGATCACTTGAGGTCAAGAGTTTGAGACCAGCCTGGCCAATATGGTGAAACTCTGTCTCTACCAAAAAATACAAAAATTAGCTGGGTGTGGTGGTGTGTGACTGTAATCCCAGCTACTAAGGAGACTGAGGAAGGAAAATCACTTGAACCCAGGAGGCAGAGGTTGCAGTGAGCTGAAATTGTACCACTGTACTCCTGCCTGGGCAACAGAGTGAGTGAAACTCTGTCAAAAAAAAAAAAAAAAAAAAAGATCTTATTTATGTAACTAAACATCATCTGTTCTCCAAAAACCTATTGAAATACAAAAAGAGTTTTAAAAAAATGTTTTTCAGCTGTTTTCTTATACAAGCAAAGTTTATAATAATCACTTTATCAAGTACAAAAATAAAATGTAATTCAAATGAAGTTGTAAGTATTTTAAACCTCTCAAACAATTAGGAAATGTAGACATTATTATAGTATAGGCTGCTTTCTTGTTGTGTCCTCAAATGGCAGAAAGAGAGGGGCGGAGTAGACAAAAGCATATGTATTTGTTTTTATAATATCTTGAATAAGTTGTATGGATTTTTAAAAACTAAACTATTTTGAGATAATTGTTGCTTCACTTGAAGTTGAAGATCCATATACTTTTTACTCAGTGTCCCCTAATGGTAACATCTTGAGAAATTATAGCACAATATCACAATACGATACTGACATTGATACATTGAAAACACAGCACATTCTCCATCACCACAGGATGGATCTCTGAGGATTTGGTGAAGTTGTTCCTTGTATCAATAATTTGGGTTTTTTTTTATGCTCAGAAATTTTTTATGGTATAGATGTACCACAGTTTATTTAACCATTCACCTGTTGAAGGACATCCTGGTTATTTCCAGTTTTGGGCTATTGTATAAAAACCTGCCATAATTATCTGTATTACAGTCAGTTTGAACTGCTGTAACAAAATACCATAGACTAGGTGGCTTATACAACAAACATTTACTTCATCACATTCTGGAGGGTGGAAGACCAAGATTAGGGTGGGTTCTTTTCGGGGCTCTCTTCCTGGCTTGCAGATGACTGCTTTCTTGTTGTGTCCTCAAATGGCAGAAAAAGAGAGACAGACAGAAAGAGGCAGAAAGAGGGATTCATCCTCCTCTCATAAGGCCACAGTCCTATACTAGAGGCCCACCCTTATGACCTCATTTAAGCTTAATTGCCTACTAAAGACCCTCTCTCCAGATATAGTCACTTTGGGGTTTAGGACTTCAACATATGAAGTTTGGGGCGACACAGCTCAATCCATAGCAAACTCTATTTGTATAACTTTTCATTTCTCTGAGTCCCCCAAGTCCACTGTATCATCCTTATGCCGCTGGGCAGCATGCTTGTTGCATGTTTAGTTTCTTAAGAAATTGCCAAGCTATTTTCCAGAATGATTGTACCATTTTACTTGCCCATATCTAAGCAATCTAGTTTTTCAGCATCTTTGCCGATGTTTGGTGTTGTCACTCTTTTTTAAGCCATTCTGAAAGATTTGTTATGATGTTGTGGTTTAAATTGCACTTCCTTAATGGTTAATGAAGCTGATCATCTTTTCATGTGTGTGTTTTTTTTTTCTTGCCATATATGTATTATCTTCAGCAAATGTCTCTTCATGTCTTTTGCCCATTTTTTTTTTTTTACTGGGTTGTTTGTGTTTTAAGAGTTGTTTATATATTCTAGATAACGATTATTTTGTTGGATATGTGGTTTGCAAATGTTGCCTTCCAGTCTCTCACTTGTCTTTTCTTCTAAACAAGTTCATTCCCAGATCAAAAGTTCTTAATTTTGATGAAGTACAATTTTTAATCTGTTTTCTTTTCTAAATGGTACTTTTTAGTGTCAAGTCTAAGAATTCTTTCCCCACACCACGATCCCCAAAACAGTCTTCCATGCTTTCCTAAAAGTTTCATACTTTTATAATTTAAATTTAAATCTGCTACACATTTGGAGTTAATTTTCATATAAGATATGGGACTTTTATCAAGGTTCTTATATCTGTGGATATCCAATTGCTCTAGCACCATTTGATGAAAAGGGTATCTTTTTGCTATCGAGTTGCTTTTGTACTTTGTGAAAAATTTACTAGACATATTTGTATGCATCTACTACCATGCACTTTATTCTAATCCATTGATTGGTGTGTCTATTCCTCTGCCAATGACACACATTTTTTAATACTATAGCTATATGTGTTAACTCTTCAAAGTGGGTAGATTGATTCTATCTACTTTATTCTTCTTTTTCAAAATTGTCTTAGCTATTCTAGTTCCTTTACCTTTCCAGTCTCCAATTTAAAAACAGTTTGTCAATATCCACGCAATAACTTGGTATTTTCCTGGAGATGACCTTGAATATATAGATGAAGCTGGGCAGACTTAATATTTTAGTAATATTGTGTCTTCTTATACAAAAATATAAAATATCTCTTTTCTTACTTAGATATTATTTGATTTCTGTCATCAGTGTTTTTTATTTTTCCTTATATATATTCTGTCATTTTTTAAATTTATACTTTCCTATTTAACTCTTTTGATATTCTTATAAATAGTACCTTTTTAAAAATTTTAAATCCCAATTGTTCCTTGCTGGCATACAGAAACATAGTTGATTTTTATGTATTAAACTTGTATGCTAAAACCTTGCTACACTCATTTATTAGTTCCAGGGGTGTTTTTCATTTTTAATGGTTTGTTTTGTCAATTCTTAGGGATTTTCTACATAGATAATCATGATGGGTGAATAAATGGCACTTAGCCATGGTATAGAATTCTTTTAAAAATATTGCTGTGGCCAGGCACTGTGACTCATACCTGTAAATCCCAGCACTTTTGGAGGCCATGGTGGGCAGATCATCTGAGGTCAGGAGTTCAAGACCAGCCTGGGCAACATGGTGAAACCCCGTCTCTACTAAAAATACAAAAATTAGCCAGGTGTGGTGGTGCATGCCTGTAATCCCAGCTACTCGGGAGGCTGACACAGGAGAATTGCTCGAACCCAGGAGGCGGAGGTTGCAGTGAGCCAAGATCGCACCACTGCACTCCAGCCTGGGCAACAGGGTGAGACTCTGTATTTAAAAAAAATATATATATATATATATATATGTGTGTGTGTGTGTGTGTGTGTGTGTATGAATTCTATGTGTTATATATTTAAGGATATTTGCATCTATTTTCATGATGTATATTGATTGGTAGTTTCTTTTAGTAATATCTCTAATTTTTGGTCTCAGAGTAATTTAGCTTTATAAAGTAAGTTTGGAAGTGTTCTCTCCCATTCCATTTTCTATGAGAGATTTTCTAGAATTAGTATTAACTTTAAAAAAATGTTTGATAGCATTCTCCAGGGAAACCATCTTGGCTTGCATTTCTTTTTGGGGAGTTTTAAAATTATAGTCTAATTTTCTTAAGAGTTATAGGCCTATTCAAATTGTCTATTACATATAAGGCAATTTGTTATAATTTGTGTTTTTTGAGAAATTGATCCAGTTCATATACATTATGAAATTTGTAAATTTATGTTCATAGAATTTCTCATAGATCCTTATTTTTTTGATGTCTATAGGATTTGTACTGATATCTTCTCATTTATTCCTGATACTGATATTTGTGTCTTCTCTCTTTTATTAGTCTCACCAGAGGATTATCAATGTTATTTTTCAAAGAATCCATTATTTTATTTACTTATTTTCTCTATTGTTTTACTGTTTTTAATATTGTTGATTTCTGCTCTTATCTTTATTATGTCCTTCCTTCTCCTTGCTTCCAGTTTATTTTGCTCTTACTTTTCTAGGTTTTGAAGTGGGAGCTTAGATCAAACCTTTACTGCTTGAGACCATCATGACAGAAGTTACTATTATTACTGCTTGAGACCATCATGACAGTAGTTACTACTGTTACTGCTTGAGACCATCATGATAGCAGTTACTACTATTACTGCTTGAGACCATGATGACAGCAGTTACTACCGTTATGGCATCAGACCATCATGACAGCAATTACTACTGTTACGACTTGAGACTATCATGACAGGAGTTACTACTGTTACTGCTTGAGACCATCATGACAGCAGTTAGTACTGTTACTGCTTGAGACCATCATGCAGGACTGAATGAAGGTATGAACATAGAAAATGATAACAAAAAAAAAACAAAAGAAAATGTTTTAAAGGAAGGGGAACTGGTGAAGAAGAAGAGAGATCCCTGATTCTAGTGAGCAAAGGCAGCCCCTGAGCTTCTATAGCCCTTTGTATTTATTGGGTAGCAAGAGCAAGGAGAAGGAGATAACGATTGGTCAGCTGCTTAATTGATCACAGTTCATATTACTAATAACAGGCTTCAGATGTACCTAATCACAAGAAACATTTTTGCCTGGGTCCTGAGCGCCCACAGCATTCCTTCTGGGAGTCATACGCAGTTTGTCAGTTTGCCAACATTCTGAGTTTATAAGAACAGTTTGCTGTTTACTCATATACTCCAGTGATATACTGAGTTGATCACAACCCCCAATCTTTCAACCTCCAACAGCCCAGGCTGGTTTTGAATTCCTGGGCTCTAGCAATCACCCTGCCTTGACCTCCCAAAGTACTGGGATTATAGGTGTGAGCCTATAATGCCTGGCCTGGAGATTTTCTTGTTATCTTTCTGTTATTGATTCCTAGTTTGATTCCATTGTAGTGAGAGAACACACTCTGCATGATTTCACTTCTCTTAAATGTGTTTAGGTTTTGTTTTAGGGCCCAAGATATGGTTCATCTTGGTGTGCATTCCATGGGCCCTTAAATATATATATACACACACACATATATGTATTTATATATATTATATATTTTATATATTTTATATATGTATTATATATGCATATATGTATTATATATGTATTATGTATATAAATATATTTGTATATATATTCTGCTGTTGGCACTAAAGCAGTCTATAAGTATTGAATATATTCTGCTAGGTGATGGTATTGTGGAGATATTCTATATTCTTGCTGCTCTTCTGTCTAGTTGTTCTATAAATTTGGGCGAAGGGCATTGAAGTCTCTAACTATATTCATAGATTTTTCTATTTCTTCTATCAGTTTTGTTTCATATATTTTGTCTCTGTCGCATTATATATGAGATAATATTTCTGTTGTTGGTTTACACCTCACTTTGTTATATCACATATCTGTACACTGAAAAGCACAAAGCATTGCTTAGAGAAATTAAAGAATCACTAAACAAATGGAGATCTACACCCATGTTTATATGTCATAGGTCTTAATATTGTTAAGACATCAGTTCTTCCTAAAGATAGATTCAACATAATACCAGTCAACGTCTCAGCAGGATTTCTTGGTAGAATGTGCAAATATAATTCTAAAATTCATATGAAAATTTAAAAACACCCAGTATTGCCAAAATAACTTTGAAAAAAGAAACAATTTGAAGGACTGATTTCAAGACTTAATATAAAGCAATGGTTATCAAGATAGTGTCTATTGTTATAAAGGTAGACAAACAGATCAATGGAATGGAATAAGAGTCAAGAAATAAACCTAAATATATTTGGACAACTGATTTTTGATGTAGATGCAAAAGCAACTCAATGGAGAAAGGATAGTCTTTTCAATAAATAGTTCTAGGATGTTTGGATTTCCATATTCAAAAAATGAACTTCAATCCAAATCCCATACCATAAGCAAAAATTAACTCAGGATAAATCAGAGACTAAATTTAAATGTAAACTTAACACTATGAAACTTCTTGAATAAAAAGAAAGAACAAAACCTTTGTATCCTTCGGTTAGGTAAAGATTTCTCAGATACAATAACAAAGCTTAGTCCATAAAATAAACCAATGTCTAAAGATATTGTTAAGAAAATGAAAAGATAAGACATCAGACTGAGAGAAAATATATGCAAATCAAATGCCTGATAAAGAACACGTATTCAGAATTTATAAAGACTGTTAAAACATATAGAAGAAAAGTTTAACTTTTATAGAAGAAAACATGTAACTGAATAAAAATGAGCAAAATGACTGACATGAACATTTTGCCAACAAAAACATATGGATGCCAACTAAGCACGTGAAAGAGTAGTTAATATCATTAGCCATTAGGAAAATTCAAATTAAAACCACAATGAGATGTCACTATACATATGAGAATAGGTAAAATTAAAAAGAGCAACCATACCATAGGAAGTTTTGGTGAGAATATGAGGGACTAGAATTTTCATACAACTGCTAGAGGAAATTTAAAATAGTACAACCACTTGGGAAATTAGTTTAGCCATTTCTTTAAAAATTAATCGTACACCTCCCATAGGAGCCCAATCATTCCACCTTTAGATATTTATCTTAGAGAAATTAAAGTTGTATCCATGCAAAGATTTGATGAATGCTTATAGCTTCTCTATTTTTTTAATAGCCAAAACTGGAAATAATCCAGTGCTCATCAACAAAAGAATGGACAAAGAATCTATATATGTCCATGCTAAGGAATTCTATTTAGCAATAAAGATAAATTAACTATTTATACATGTTACAACATAAATA
Source organism: Macaca nemestrina (assembly GCF_043159975.1). Classification (NCBI taxonomy): domain Eukaryota; kingdom Metazoa; phylum Chordata; class Mammalia; order Primates; family Cercopithecidae; genus Macaca; species Macaca nemestrina. Next base: position 17,038,696 of record NC_092138.1, on the reverse strand, counting down.
AATATCAAAATAATTGTGCTGAATAAAATAACACCCACAAAACAAGTGTACATACTATATAATTCCATTCACATATGATTTTTGCAAGGCAAACTGATCTATAATGATAGAAAGCAGATCAGTGTTTGCCTTGGGAAATGTTATAGAGTCATAAAAAACGGGAGGAAAGATTTGTAAAGGAGCAGATGAAGATTTTCATTATCTTGATGATGGTGATTATTTTATGGGTGCATAATTATATCAAAGTATTGTATGCTTTCAATGATATAATTTCTTGTATTTAAATTTTACTCAATAAAATTGTTAAATATGAAAAAATAAACAGAAAGTAATAACATATTTGGTCATACTGAGAGTTTTTGAAAGCTTGGGACTTAATTAATAGAACACCAAATATGAGAAATATAAAGCAATGACTAACTAATGCAAGAAAAGCAACTGATCATAAAGTGAAATTTAATTATGATATATGCTATATGTCCCTGTTGTGAATAATATTTAATTAAAATAAAATATAAAAATAAATATTGATTTATCAAGTCTTCAGATAACCACATTAAGAGGATTGAGAAATAGTTTGTATGGATGATGGTATAAATTAGTTAAATTACACTCTCGCAAAGTAAAAGGTTTATATAGTATAAGTCATAGAGTATATAGTATAGTTGTATAACATAAATGTCATAAATCAATAACAGCATAGCTATACTATTTATTAGGTGGAAATAAATGCCAGAAAAAGTAGCCTAAATGTTTATATGTAGCTGCATGTGAGGTGGAAGAATTGAGGTTTGAGAAGGGTGGACAGGAGTCTGCTGATTTTTATTATAAATTTTGAGGCATTATTTGAATTTTTAACCTATGTACTTGTATTGCTTTTATAAAAATAAAGCCTAATTATTTACAACCCTAAGAAGTTTGTAGTTCATTATGCAATTTTTTTGACAAACATTATTGAAATTAAAATGTTTATTGCCTAAAGGAAGAAAACGTTAGTTCAGAAAAGAGCCATGTTGAATAATTCAAAGCTAAGCATTCTGGGTAACTGAAATTTTACTGTATTATTTTAGTTTTGTTCTTCATAGATTTCAACACTTCAGACTATTCTGAGATTCCTAATTCATTATACAAGGTTTATAGAATATGTGAGATTCTCAAGCACTAGAGAAATACAATTATTATTCCTATGAATGTGTCTAGTTTCTCAAGTCATAGGAAGGAGGTGGAATATTTAAAAATTGGTGCATTGGTATAGCAGTATCTGTAGACAGATATTTGAGTTCAATCTTTCAGTTTTATCATTGATATCACAGACATAGATTCCTACACTTTTTTTTTCTTTTTTTTAAAATTATTTTTATTATTATACTTTAAGTTCTAGGGTACATGTGCATAATGTGCAGGTTTGTTACATATGTATACTTGTGCCATGTTGCTGTGCTGCACCCATCAACTCGTCAGCACCCATCAACTCGTCATTTACATCAGGTATAACTCCCAATGCAATCCCTCCCCCCTCCCCCCTCCCCGTGATAGGCCCCGGTGTGTGATGTTCCCCTTCCCGAGTCCAAGTGATCTCATTGTTCAGTTCCCACCTATGAGTGAGAACATGCGGTGTTTGGTTTTCTGTTCTTGTGATAGTTTGCTAAGAATGATGGTTTCCAGCTGCATCCATGTCCCTACAAAGGACACAAACTCATCCTTTTTTATGGCTGCATAGTATTCCATGGTGTATATGTGCCACATTTTCTTAATCCAGTCTGTCACTGATGGACATTTGGGTTGATTCCAAGTCTTTGCTATTGTGAATAGTGCCGCAATAAACATACGTGTGCATGTGTCTTTATAGCAGCATGATTTATAATCCTTTGGGTATATACCCAGTAATGGGATGGCTGGGTCATATGGTACATCTAGTTCTAGATCCTTGAGGAATCGCCATACTGTTTTCCATAATGGTTGAACTAGTTTACAATCCCACCAACAGTGTAAAAGTGTTCCTATTTCTCCACATCCTCTCCAGCACCTGTTGTTTCCTGACTTTTAATGATTGCCATTCTAACTGGTGTGAGATGGTATCTCATTGTGGTTTTGAATGAGATTCCTACACTTTTTGTGTTAAACTTGTACTTCATGTCAATAACAAGTTTTCAGCATGTTTGTTTTTTTTTTGCTATACCAAACCATAAAAAGAGGAGAAAGAATGATGATCATATTACCTGGGAAAGATAATAGGACCAATTCAACTCAATACATAATATGGAGATGAGAAATAGATCTGATGTTTAAAAGTCAATAAAATTTAAGAAAATAACATTGTTCTTATTACTGTGCCCCAGGTGAAGTTAGATATTTTCTGTAAGAACATTTTGCAGAAAGAACATTTTAACTAGAGATGTAGTAAAGGTGTACAATGCAATTGAGTAAGAATTCTAATAAATTAAGCAACAAATTAGTTCAAATAATGGTATAACATATGCTCCATCCAAATTAATACTCAGTGCTAAAATTTTATTTGTGTGTATTTTCTACTTTTTATTTTCTCCATTGCCCTTGGTGTTTTGATTCGAATCCAGTTTTGTATATGCAGATTTGGTTATAATTTGCCTACTAGGATGACTTTTCTAACTCTTCTAGAAGGTCAGTAACATTAATTAGATTGTAAATGAATTACCTAGATGCATTCAAAGGGTTCTCAAAGTAAATACATTTATCATGTTATGAATTTTAGCCTCGAACCTGCATTGACTGACAAGCAGAAAAATATATAATTATGCATTATAACCTCAAATTACCAGCTTTCTACATGGGTCTGGCTGATGACAGAGGCTCAACCAGTTGGCATCAGCCAGCCTCTGTCTGCAAACTATACATGGGATCAACAGCAAAGATGTTAATTTCAAATATCTAATTTTCTAGCAACTGAGATCAATGATGAGTTCCCAGAATGGAACCATCCATTGAGGAGACCAATCAGCACCCTTAAATTCTATTAAATTGTGTGAATTGTGTATGCCGTCATTTCAGCAAAGAACTCATCCTGAGAAATGATAAATTGGACTCCAGCAAATATTGTTCTGGGTATAAGTACAGTAATCCTCAGGATTGTCAATACCAGAGCAACATGTAGAAAGCTGGTAATTCATGTTTACTGACAATGTTTTCTTTTAGATCAGTTAGCTAAGATGTCTGTCACTGCCCATGAGTTTGTATATATACTAACCATTGGCCACTTCTCTTTCCACTCTGTGTAAAACTTTGCCCATATCAGTGATCTTTCCAAATTGCTGTCTTTCAAAGCTATCCTTGTGTGGGGATGTTTTGGAACAGTTGTTTTTTGGCTTATCCACATACTAAGTCATCCTTTCCTTTTCAGTCAGCTGAGAGCCCCTATGGGATCACAAAAGGAGTGATGTTAGGGAGAGGCATGGGTGAAAGAGAGGTGGATAATATGAAGGTCTGAGTCACCAACTTGTACCTCTTATCTGTCCTGTCCAGTCCTGTTCATGCCCAATCCTCCACTTCCATCTTTCTATGGATTGTTGCTCAGCTTGCTAGATATTCTGACTTGATAAGTATGTTAGAATCCAGTTAATGATGGGCAGTTGTGGCCTTATGGTCACTTCATAACCATAGCCAAATCCTTCATCTTTATTGGAGCCCAACATTATTGCAGAAACTATTTTTCAACTGATGTATGATTTTTCACCGACAATGGCAAATTCTTACACTAAAATCCAAATAGTGTACATAGTGCTTCTCCTATTGGGGTTTATCTTAACTTCACATGCCATCTTTTCTTCCCACAAATATCATCAATGTTACATTTTCTTGATCATATAACCCAAACAGCAGGGCCTCCTGAACTGCAACCTGGACATGCTTCATAACCCTTTTCCACTCTTGTCCCTACTCAAATTCGGCAGCTTTCCATGCCATTTAATATATCAGAGGTATTGGTAAATCCAGGAGTTGAGTATGTTGCCTTTGGAACCCAGTGAAACCCACTGGGCATTATATGCTTCCTTCTTCATGGAAAGTAATGTGAGATGCAATGACGAGTCTTTTGCTTTCAAGAGTATGTCATAGAATGTCTCAGACCAATTGACCCCTAAATAGTTTACTAACATGGTGAGCCACTTAAGCTTAATAGAATTAATCTCCCACCCTCTAAGGCATATATGTCTCAACAATGGCCTCAGCTTATTGGCTACTTCTTGATCATCTGGTTCAATTAGCATAGTGACATCAATATAGGCACCAGTGTCATGTTGTCTGAGATGCCCAAACAGCCCACATCACTTCAGACTATTATGACAGTAGGTGGGAGAGTTAATATAGCCCTGGGGCCTGTAAGGCCATAAATGTATATTCTTCTCTTCTAGGTGAATATGAACTGCTTCTGATCTCTTTATGGATAAGATGGAAAAGAAGCATTCATTTGTTCAATGGCCACATACCATGTTCCTGAGGTCATGTTAATCTGTTCTAGTATAAGTATTATATTTTGTCAGTATTGAGTTTACAATAGTCCATTGATTTACAGTAGTCTACTGTTTTCCTTCAGAGTTCATCTAGATTTTAAATGATCCATACTAGAAAAATAAATGGGAACATGAGGGGTTCCACTACCCCTGTATCCTTTTGTTTTATAGCTTTATGTCCTTAGGATAAAATATTGTATGATTTCCCATTCCTCTAAGATGAGAGCCTCTTTACATGCTACTAAGCAGGGCTTCTGGCTTTTATACTCAGTATTTAATTGCTGATTAAACACTCCCTGCTTTTTATAGCTTTTTCCAAACCATTAATCATGCTTAGCGCCAGCCACCCAATTTCACTCTTCTTATAGTTATTATTATCCCTTCCCCTCTCCCTCACACCCACAGATTTCTCAAATACTTGATAGATTGCCCCTTGCATGGTAGCTAGATATTAAAGTGGTCTCCCAGCAAAACACCTATCTCAGTATTCACACCCTTGTGTAGTCCTTTTCCCTGGAATCTGGATTGGTCCTATGACTTGCTTTTGACGAATTAAATACAATGGGAGTGTTGCTACATAGTTTTAGATGTAAGGCTCTAAGAAGATTTTTATCTTCTGCCTGGGCCTCTCAGAACACTAGCTCTTAGATCATTCTCTGATCCTAGACCTCATGTCACATGAAGCCCAAACCACAAGCAGAGACCACATTCCCTCAGAGACCACTTCAAAGCCCCACCTGAGCTCCCAGCCAACAGAGCATATCAACTGCCAGCCAGGTGAGTGAGCCACCTTAAACATCTAGCCCAACTGAACTGTCAGATGTTGGCAGTTGCAGTCAACACCAGAGAGCGACAGCATGGGAGCTCCTAAATTATAACTCTCCAGCTAAGCCCAGGCAACCAAAAAACCCTGTTTTAAAGCATAAAATTTGGGGTAGTTTGTTAAACAACAGTAACTAAAACAACTGGCATATTCTTCTTTATTCACTATTGATAAAAATTTTAACTATTAAAGACTTACTTTGTGCAAGGAGGTATGCATGTTCCAGCTACCATCAGTGATGGAGTCGTCATCACTAGCCAATTGATATGTGATTCACTCCTGCATCTCATCTTAGTATCTGTACCATCACACCACTCTTGGTACCAGCTGATAAAGTTTGGGTTTTCCAGGAAGCAGGTTTTAAAGACACTTATTAGAGTACATAGAATATATTAGGAGTTCTCTTAGGGACAAGAGATACAGAGAGAAAGGGAAAAGGAAGGAAGAGAAGATAACTAGGCAGAAATGTTGGGGGATGTTGTGGTCTCAACAAAGACCACAGTTAAATTCATAGAAAGCTCGGAAGCTATGAAAGCTTTTCAGAGTTGTCACTTGTTGTGCAGAGTGGGTTAATCTTTATGTTCCTCCAGAGAGCAGTTAATGAAAGTAGGTTGCCCCTGGCAAAAGGGCATATGGAAATTGCCAAAGGAAATGTCCTGAGGACACTGACAGCTGAAGGCATTCAGTCACCAGAGCTCTGGCAGCTGGGAAATAAGTCCCAAAGGGAAGATCCAGGTAGTTTCTTATAGCATCCCCAACACCAACCTTCTCTCTTCTTTGCCTATTAACTTTTAACCAATATTCAGATGTTACCTCAGGTGTATGTTCCATCAGCACAGATTTCTTCACTCTCACATAATGTACGTAGATATCTCCTCTACATGTTCCAAAGGCATCTTCTTCTTGTGTTACTATGGTGCTTATACAATTCTATTATAGTTGATTATTTTCTTGTCTTAGACTAGACCAGACTACAAGCTCTAAGAGAGAAGAGAATTTGTATATATTTTTATGTATAAACAATGATAATTACAATGCTGGAAATATAGTAATCCTTAAAAAATATGGATAGAGAAAATAGTCAAGCATTGCAAGTGCATAATGGTATGGCTATTTAACCACTGTTAAATCACAGATAACCATCTTCTCTCTGCCTCCCTCCCAGGCCGTATGACTTTGATTAAGCAGGTGCTAATTTAAAGGGTAGTGGATTTGCAGTTTCAGAGTGCTTACTTCAATGTAATCCCAGGGGTATGCTCACAGCTTTTCACTGTCTTTGAGTTTCCTGAATCCCTTTGCAACCCAGTGAAACCCAAATAATAAATGTTTCCTGAATCAGAGACTTTTAAAAAGTGGAATGTAGAGTGTAAAACAATCTCAAAAGAATCCAGCCTATAAGACTAATGTTTGATAAATGTACTAAGCAGGATAAGGTAAGCCTGTGATGAATGAAAATGATTACACTGTTATTATTACATTTATTTTTATAATTTGAAGACCATATGAACTTTTATTATTGAATATATGTTTATAAGTAATAAACATCATAAGTATAAAAGTAAGCAATTTAAAATATGCCCATACTACTACTCATCCACAGCTAGAAATATATTAATACATAAAGATGTAAATAGGTAGGTAGATATTATTTTAAATTAAAATATATTGAGTTCTTTAGGATGGCATCTTTTAATGCAAAAGCATATGTGATATGCTTAAGAGTATGCTCTTAGTCAATAAGAATCTGTTGAAAAATATTGAGTCAAAAAGTAACGTTATCAGATTCTGTTGACTGGAACTTTTAGTGATCTAGTTTATCTATTTGTGTTGCTGTTGTTGCTTGTGCTTTTGGTGTCATTCTAAGAATTCATTGATAAATCCAAGGTCATTAAGATTTACTCCTATTTTCTTCTAAGAGTTCTGTAGTTTTAGCTCTTAGATTTGAATCTTTGAGTTAATTTTTGTATATAATGTGAAGTGTGAGTCCAATTTTGTTTTTTTACACATGGTTAGTCAGTTATCCAAGCACTATTTGTTGAAAAAGCTATTCTTTCCCCCATCCAATAGTCTTGGCACATTTGCCAATAACTAATTGACCACAGACACATGGGTTTATTTTAGACTCTAGATTCCATTCCACTGATCTAGCTGTGTATCCTCAAGCCATACCATACTTTCTCAATTGCTATTTAATTGCAGTAAGTTTGCAAATAATGAAGTATTATTTATTTATTATTATTTGTTATTAGTATAACAAAGTCCTCCAACTTTGTTCCTCTTCAAGTTTGTTGGGTTATTATGTGTTTCTTGGAATTTTAGATGAATGTGGAATCAACTTGTTAGTTTCTACAAAAATTCAGCTGGGATTCTGATAGGATTGTGTTGAATCTGTAAATCAATTGGGGAAGTATTGCCAACTTAAAAAAATTCAATCCATGAATATGAGGCTCTTTTTTTAAATTTTGATTATTTAATTTTTTAACACAGTTTCATAGTTTTCAAAGTATAAGTTTCATACTTCTTTTGCTAAATTTGTTTCTAAATACTTTATTATTCTTAATGATACTATAAGTGGAATTTTAAAGGACACTATAAAAAAATAAAAAGACAGCCCACAAATTGGGTGAAAATATTTGCAAATCTTATGAGGCACTTTTATTTTTTTTATTTTATTTTTCTTTTTGAGACAGTGTCTTGCTCTGTCACCCAGGCTGGAGTACAGGGGTGTAATCTTGGCTCACTGCAATGTCCACCTCATAGGTTCAAGCAATTCTCCTGCCTCAGTCTCTCAACTAACTGGGATTACAGGTGCACACCACCATGCCCTGCTAATTTTTGTATTTTTTGGTAGTGACAAGGTTTAGCCATGTTGACCAGGCTGGTCTTAAACTCCTGACCTCGAGTGATCCACCTGCTTTGGCCTCCCAAACACTGGGATTACAGGCATAAGCCACCACACCCGGCCTGATGAGGCACTTTTATCTAAAATAAATAGAAAACTATTGTAACTCAAAAATATAAATAACCCAATTAAAAATAAGCAAAGGACATAAATAGATATTTCTCCAGAGAAGGTATATAAATGGCCAATATAGACATAAAAAGGTGCTCAACATCATTAGCAATGAGAAAAACACAAATAAAAACCACAATGAGATACCACATCATACTCAATAGGATGGCCATAATTTAAAAATCAGAAAATAACCAGTGTTGGTAAGGATGTGGAAAAAAATTGAAACCCTCACACACTAAGCGGGAATGCAACATGGGACAGCTGCTTAGGATAACATTCTGGTAGTTCCTCAAAAGGCTGAATGTAGAGTTACCATATGACTCAGGAATTTCATTCCTAGGTAAATACCCAACAGAAGTGAAAACATGTCCACATAAAAACTTATATGCAAATATTTAGAAAAGCATTATTTAAAATAGTCAAAAGATGGAGATATTTCATATGACCATCAACTGACAAATGGCTAAAGAAAATGTGTTACATCTATACAATAGACTATTATTCCACTTTTTAAATATTATTTTTATTATCAATAAAAAGGAAGTGTGACATGGCTGAATCTTGAAACATTATGCTAAGTAAGAGAAAACAGTCACAAGAGACCATATATGATATAATTCCATTTATATGAAATGTCTAGAGCAGACCAATCTACAAAGACAAAAATTAGATTAGTAGCTATCCAGGTGGGAAGATAGTGGTGGGAAGTGATAGATAATGGGCATGGGCATTTTTATGAGGTGATAAAAATGTGCTAAAATTGATTGTCACAATACTTGCAGAGAATTATGAATATACTAAAAATCATTCAATTGTACACTACAAATATGTAAATTTTGACATGTGAATGTTAATTACATTTCAGCACAGCCATTACTTAAAAAAAATTAGATGAAAAAAAATTAGGACTTCCACTTTCAGCTCCAACACATAAATAGCTTCTAAGTCATCACTACCACCCTCATAACAACAAAAAACTGAACAAACTGAAAACCAATGACTTTTCTCAATCATCAGAGAACTGGTATCACAGGGCAAACCACAACCCCCCAGTCTTCAGAGAGAGGAGAATACCTCAAACCACAGTTAAAATCAGCTTCCTAGGAGCAGAGAAGTTCCCGAAGGCAGTAACTGATAGAAATAATTAAATGGTAATTTTGATAAATTGTTGAAGGGTGAGCATAGGCTAGCTTGAGAGTTAAAAATTCTGGGGATATTTTCCTTTGGAATTTGTAATTTTCAAGCTAGATTACACTCAGCCTTTAGCAATTCATCAAAATTACTATTTAAGTGTTTGTCTTTGTCTGTTCAAGCTGCTGTTACAACAAACTGCTATAAACTGTGTGGTTTGTAAACAACAGAAATTTATTTCTCACAGTTCCAGAGGCCAGAGAGTCCAATGTCAACGTGCTGGCATACAGAGTTTCGGGCCCCCTTTCTGGTTCATAGACAGCCACCTTCTTGCTGAGTTCTCTTATGGCAAAAGGAGCGAGGGAGCTCTCTGGGGCATCTTTTATAAGGGCAGTAATCCCATTTATAAAGGCTCTGAATGAAAGGACATATTCAGTCTATGTCAGTATTCCTATCAGTTACCGACTCTGGGAGGAGGAGGAAATGATGAGTTGCTAATCAATGGCTATGGTTTCAGTTATACAAGATAAATAGGGGCCGGGCGCGGTGGCTCAAGCCTGTAATCCCAGCACTTTGGGAGGCCGAGACGGGCGGATCACGAGGTCAGGAGATCGAGACCATCCTGGCTGACACGGTGAAACCCCGTCTCTACTTTAAAAAAATACAAAAAACTAGCCGGGCGAGGTGGCGGCGCCTGTAGTCCCAGCTACTCGGGAGGCTGAGGCAGGAGAATGGCGTGAACCCGGGAGGCGGAGCTTGCAGTGAGCTGAGATCCGGCCACTGCACTCCAGCCTGGGCGGCAGAGCGGAGACTCCGTCTCAAAAAAAAAAAAAAAAAAGATAAATAGGTTCTAGAAATCTGCTGTAAAACATCATACCTACAGTTATCAAGACATATTGCACAATTAAACCTTTGTTAAAAGAATAGATCTAATGTTAAGTGCTCTAACCACAATAAGATAAAATTTAAAATTTGGCAAAGGTAAACTTTTAAAATACATTTATAGGTATGTCTTTCAGGTACATTTCTTATTCATGTCTTTTGTCCTAATTTTCATTGAAATTGTTGTCTTGTGCTCTTTATATATCAATACTATTAATTCCTATATCATAGGTGTTGTGAATATGTTTCCTAATTGATCATATGCTGTTAAACTTAAAAAAAAAAAAATCTAAGCAGTTCAGTCTTGGGTGGAATCTCCACGCTTTTGTGAATTTTAGCTCCAAGAACCCTACTAGGCCCTCAAAGTGAAAATATGAGAAAAAACACCCTCCTGTTTCAGGCAGGAGGAATGCAAAAGTAAGCATTTTGAAATATATTCAGAGGTTCTCCATAAGAAAGGCTTATCCTGTCAAAAACCGTTAAATACCAGAGCCAACACTAGCCTTCATGTCTAGAGAGGTTTAAAAAAAAACAAAAAACAAAAACAGACTAAGAAATCTATTGGAGAGTTACAGCCCAGGGACTAAAGCCCAGTAAAAACTGACATAATCGTAAGATTATGGAATGTTTTCCCCTCCAAGATCACCACATCAGCAGGGCTTCAGTATAAGGATGGTAGATTAAAATCAAAAGACCTTAAAGACATATTTAAAATTTTTTAAAATTTTTTTAATTTAAAAATTCTTAGGAACACAAACAAAACAGGGAATGAAAGAAATAAGAAACTGAAGGAACCTAAATCCTCTCTCACATTCATCTATAGAAACATGAAAAAAGGACAAGCTCCTGGGTAGATCAATATAAAGCTTCACACTGAAGGCATAGTTACCTCAGTTGCTATTATCTGATCCATAATGTCCAGCTTCCAACAAAAAATTACAAGGTATGTGAAAAGGCAAGAAAAACACAGTCTGAAGAGACAATACAAGCATCAAAACCAGACTCAGATATAACATAGATAGTATAATTATTAGAGAAGGTCTCTTTAAAAACTGTGATAAATACGTTAAGGACTCTAATGGAAAGATATGACAACATGAAAGAACAGATGAACAGAAAAAAAAACTCTTAAGAATCAAAAGGAAATGTAAAAAAGCAAAAGCAGCACACATATGTTTACTGCAGCATTGTTCACAATAGCAAAGACTTGGAACCACCCCAAATGCCTATCAATGATAGACTGGATAAAGAAAATGTGGCACATATACACCATGGAATACTATGCAGCCTTGAAAAAGGATGAGTTCATGTCCTTGCAGAGACATGGATAAAGCTGGAAACCATCATTCTCAGTAAACCAACACAGGAACAGAAAACCAAACACCACATGTTCTCACTCATAAGTGGGAGCTGAACAATGAGAACACATGGACACAGGGAGGGGAACATCAAACACTGGGGCCTATTGAGGGGTCAGGACTAGGGGAGGGACAGCATTAGGAGAAATATCTCATGTAGATGATGGGTTGATGGGTGCAGCAAACCACCATGGCACGTGTATACCTAGGTAACAAACCTGCATGTTCTGCACATGTATCCCCAAATTTAAAGTATAATAATAAAAAAATGCAGCAAAAAAGAAAAGCAGTATAACAAAAATGAACACCTATTTCAATATACTGAACACAGCCAAGAAAAGAATCAGTGATTTTGAAGACACATCAATAATAACTTTCCAAAGTGAATTTTAAAATGAAAAAAAAAAAAATTAAAGGAACAGAATATCCAAAAACTATGGGGCAATATAAAAAAGGTATAAAATGTCTGTAATTGGAAAAGAGGAGAAGAGAGAAAGGAGAAAAAAATTTAAAGTAATACAAGCTGAGACTTTTCAAAAATTAATGATATACATCAAACCACAGATCTGAGAAGCTCCAAAAAATCCAATCAGGATAAACAGAAGAAAAAAACAGCCTATACCTGGGAATATCATATTCAAATTTCAGAAAACCAAAGAAAAGGAGAGTGTCTTGAAAGAAGTAAGAAGGGGAGGGAATAAGCATTTTACCTATTAGACGGTCAAGGAAAAGAACTGCACTTGACTTCTCGTCAAAAAACATGAAAACAAGAAAAGAGCAGAGTGAAATATTTACAGCGCTGAAAGGAAGACAAACACCACCCTAGAAATCTATATCTAGTGAAATTATCCTTCAAAAGTAAGAGAAAATAAAGACTTTCTCAAACAAAAGCTGAGAGAATTTATCACCAATATACCTCCCCGACAAGAAAATATTAAAATCCTGAGGGAGAAGGGAAATGACGCAGGTCTAAAACTTGGATCCACATAAAGGAAGGAAAAGCATAAGAAAAGAAATAAGTAAAAATAAAATAGATTCCTTCTCTCTTCTCGTTAATCCACCTAACAGATAATCATTTGTTCAAAGCAAAAACAATAACGTATTGGGTGATTATAGCATATGGATAAGTGAAATGAAAGACAACAACCTTATAAGATTAGGGAGGGAGGAACCAGGAATGCTATATTGTAAGGTGCCTGCACTGTCCCTCACATGTTATTTGCAAGTGAATTTAGATTAGTTTTAAATGTATTTTGCAAACTCTAGTGCAGCCACATAAAAGTATTTAAAAAGAAATAGAATTAATATGTCATGAAGAAGATATAATCGAGGCATATAAAATGCTCAGTCAAAACCAGAGAAGGCAGAAAAAGAGGGAAGATAAAAGAAACAAGTGAAATGAACAGATAACATTTACAAACATGGTACATATTAATACAACTTTGTAACAATCATTTTATGTTTTAATACTGGTCTAAATATTACCAATTAAAAGATGGAGTCTAGCTTTAAATATGAAGACACAGACAGATTAAAAGTAAAGGAATGTATTTTTAAAACATGTTAATACTAATCAAAGGAAAGCTAGAGTAGCTATATTAATCTCAGACAAAAAACACTTCAGAGTGAGGAAAATGATGGGGTACAAAGAAGGTTATTACATAAATGACAAAGGGGTCAATTCTCCAAAGTAAAATAGTTCTTAATGTGTATGTACTTAACAACAGAGCATCAAAATACATGAGGCAAAAAACTGATAGAACTGCAAGGAGAAATAGATGAATTCACTATGATAGTTGGAGACTTCGACACCTTTCTGTCAGTGATTGATAGGTTTAGAAGTTAAAAAATGAGCAGGGATAGAGTTGACCTGAACATGAGTTTCAATGAACTTGATCTATTCAGTATTCACAGGATACTTTATCCAATGACTCCAATGACAGAGGAATACAAGTTATTTTTTGTTTTGTTTTGTTTTTGAGTCAGGGTCTCACTCCGTCACCCACACTGGAATGCAGTGGTGCAATCTCAGCTCACTACAACCTGTGCCTCTCAGGTTCAAGCAATTCTCTGCCTCAACCTCCCAAGTATCTGGGATTACAGGTACCCGCCACCACGCCCAGCTAGTTTTTGTATTTTTAGCAGAGATGGGGTTTCTCCATCTTGGCCAGGCTGGTCTTGAACTCCTGACCTCATGATCCACCCACCTCAGCCTTCCAAAGTGCTGGGATTACAGGCGTGAGCCACCACACCTGGTTCACAAGTTATTCTTAAGCTCACATGGAAACATTCACCAAGATAGACCACATTCTGGGTTTAATAAGTTTAAAGGAATAGAAACTATACAAACCTGAACAAATGTAAAAGAATGGGTACTATGTAAAGTATGTTATCAGACCACAATGGAATTAAACTAGAAGTCAATAAAAATTAAGGCCAGGCGCGGTGGCTCAAGCCTGTAATCCCAGCACTTTGGGAGGCCGAGGCGGGCGGATCACAAGGTCAGGAGATCGAGACCACAGTGAAACCCCGTCTCTACTAAAAATACAAAAAATTAGCCGGGCGCGGTGGCGGGCGCCTGTAGTCCTAGCTACTCAGGAGGCTGAGGCAGGAGAATGGCGTGAACCCAGGAGGCGGAGCTTGCAGTGAGCCGAGATCGCGCCACTGAACTCCAGCCTGGGCAACAGCGTGAGACTCCGTCTCAAAAAAAAAAAAAAAAAAAAAAAAGAAGTCAATAAAAATTATCAGGAAAATTCAAAAATATTTGGCCATTATATAACATACTGCTCCATAATGTAGGGATTGAAGATGAAATCTTAAGAGAATTTTTGACATATTTTAAACGAAATAAAAATGAAAATACAACTTATCAAAATTTATGGGATGCAGCAAAAGCAGTGATTAGAGGGAAATTTATAGTATTCATTGCATATATTGAAAAAGAAGAAAGATCTAAAATCAATAAACTCCCACATTAGAATATGAGACATAAAGAACAATCTAAACCTCAAATAAGCAATAATAAGAATTATAGCAGTAGCCAATAAAATTTAAAATGTAAAATCACTAGAAAAAAAATCAATGAAACCAAATTTGGTGGGTTTTTATTTGTTTTGTTCTTATTTTTAAATCAATCAAATAGACAAAATTCCAGCTAGGCTATCCAATAAAAAGTTGGAGAATAAATAAATAAATTATTAATATCAGAAATGAAAGAATGGTTATCACTACTAGTCATATGAATAGTAAAAAAGATTATAAAGGAATATTATGAACAACACTGTCTATAAATTTGATGACAGATGAAATGAATTTTTTGGATACACAAACTATCAAAACTTATAAGAGAAATAAGTAATCTGAATAGGCCTATATCTATAAAAGAAATTGAATCAATAATTAATAACCTGTCAATAATGAATGCACAGGCTCAAATGGTTGTACTGATTAATTCTACTAATTTAAGGAAGAAATTATACCAAATTTATACATGCTCTTTCAGACTATCGAAGCAGAGTTAACACATTTTACTCATTCAATGAGGCCAGAATTACCCTAATAATAAAACCAAAGACATTACAGGAAGGGAAAACCACAGACTAGTATTTCTCATGAACATAGATGCAAAATTTCTAAACAAAATATTAGCAAATCTAATCCAACAGGTTTAAAATAGTGTATAATTATACATTATAACCATATGGAAGGACAAAAGACCTAGAATAGCCAACATAAAACAGAAGATGATGAGGAGGAGGAGCCAAGTAGGAAGACTGAGAATACTCCACTTCAATACTTTCTTTGATGCTGCAATAATTAAGCCAATGTGATGAGAAAGAATAGACAAACAGGTCAATACAACAAAATAGAAAGCCCAGAAATATACCTACACATACCAAGTCAACTAATCTTTCTTGAAGGAACAAAAGCAATTCAATGGAGAAATGATAGTCTTTCAAATAAATCGTACTAGAAAAGTTGTGCATCCGTACATTAAGGAAATGAATAAAGACAAAGACTTAATTCCTTACATAATAATTAACTCAAAATGGATCGTATACCTGAATTTAAAGTTCAAAACTATGAAACCTGAAACTATGAAACTAAGAAATAACACTGGAGAAAATCCAGGTGACCTTTGTTTTGGTGAGGAAATTTTAGATGTAACACTAACACCATGATAGATGATAGAAAAAAATTGATAAGTTGGACTTTATTAAAATAAAAACCTCTGCTCTATGAAAAACACTATTTAAAAATGAAAAGACAAGTCACAGACTGGGAGAAAATATTTGCAAAACACATGTCTGATAAAGAATTTGTAACCAAAACATGTAAGGATTCTTAAAACTCAGCAATAACGAAATAGGAAATTCAATTAAAAATGGACAGAAGATCTGAACAGACATCTAACCAAGGAAGATATAGTAAATAAGCACACACAAAAACACTCAAAATTATAGGTAACTAGGGAATAAAATATTAAAACGGCAATGAGATACCACCACACACCTATTACAATGGTTAGAATTCAAAATACTGACAATATTAAATGCTTGCGAGGATGTAGAACAACAGGAACTCTTATGTATTGCTGTGGAAATGCAAAATGATATAGCCACTCTAGAAGAAAGTTTGAGTCTTACAAACCTAAACATAACCATATCATATAATCTAGCAGTTGAAGTTCTAGGTATTTACCAAGTTAAATTCAAAGCAAAAGCATGCCTGGAGATTTTAATCACAGCTTTATTTATACTCACCAAAAACTGGAAGCAATCACCATGTCCTTCAATATGCGAATGAAGAGATCAGCATTCAGACATCATATAGTGGAATACTATTCAGTGCTAAGAAGAAATGAGCTACCAAGCCATGAAAAGAGATGAAGGGACCTTACGTGCATATTGCCAAGTGACAGAAGCCAGTCTGAAAAGGCAGCATAATGTATGATTCCAATTATATGACATTATAGGAAAGTCAAACCTACAGAGGCAGTAAAAAATCAGTGGTTGCTGTGGGCTCACAGTGGGGCTGTGACATAAGTTAGTAAAGAACTGGAAATTCCTAGAGCAGTAAAACTACTCTGTATAATACTGTAAGGGGTGGTTACATGACATCATGCATTTGTGAAAGCCCATAGAACTGTAATATACAAAGAGCAAATCCAAATTTAAATCATGGACTTTAGTTCATCATAATGTATCAATATTGGTTTATTACAACAAACCACATGACTATAAAATATTCATAACTGTAGAAATTGTGGGGCAGGGGTGAGAATATGAGAATTCTCTGTACTCTCTGCTAATTTCTTCTGTAAATTTAAAACTATTTTTAAAAATGTTTATTGATTTAAAAACAAGATTAACATGTGATGAATACAGAAATAAACTGCAGAAGCTTCAAGAAGAAAGGCAAGGAGACCAGTTAGGTAACATTAGAGAATGATGGTGGTGCTCTGAAATATGGTAGGTACAATAAGCATGAATTAAAATTGAAAAATTCCAAAGACTGTGATGATGTAGAGTCAATCAAACTGTCGAGAGAGAGAGAGAGAGAGAGAGAGAAAGTTAAAGGGTAGACAGGAAGTTGTGACAGATAAAGAGAAGACAAGTTGATCCCTCAAGTTTCTGGCTTGAAAAAAAAAGTTATCTTCAGCAATCACCCACCACTATTATACTAGCAAGAAATAACCATAGGTGATATGGGTATTTATCTTGCTAAGAATCAGCAAACATTGCCACTAATTTTGCTAAAAATAATAGATTGGAACTATTTTATGTTCCAATGTTTTCTATGGCATTTCACAGGCTTATAGAGACAGTATTCTATGGTTATGATGAAAGATTCTTGATACGGAACAGTGCCTAAATCATTTGCTTTTGTAGTCAGACCTTTAGAAACATGGATTTTGATCAGTTCTTCTCATGTTGGGTATAGTAAAATTAATTGCTGTTGACTCCATTGGCAATTTAAGTCTGCTTTTAAACAGACTTTAGCAATGGTAAGGTGATCAGTTACCTGTGATTTCAAGAAAGGAGATTCTGAGACATGTTGTGGAGCAGCAGAGCCATCTTTTTAATCTCCAGGCCTTATTGTCATTGCTCACACTCCTGTTGTCAAAACCTGTGATGAACTGAGGAGAAAAGATATATTGGTGTGTTTTCCTGTCATATAAGACAAGATACAAAGGAATGGATGCTTGAAATACTCATTAATAAGACATGGGTTGTCAGTATCATATAGCAGGGCAGGCTAAATCCATTATGATTAAGGTAAGGGCCCTCATCTTAAAGGTAATTTGCACTAAAAGGTAGACAAAGAGCCAAAGACTCTTAACCTTACTTGCATTTGAAGGTCTTGGAAGAAAAAAAGAAGAGGCACTATTTTGTTTCATGGTATTGGTTTGTAGAAAATGTGCTCTCTCTCTCTCTCTCTCTCTCTCTCTCTCTCTCTCTCTGTGTGTGTGTGTGTGTGTGTGTGTGTGTGTGTGTGTCTCTCTCTCTCTCCCCCGGTGTGTGTGTTTGTGTGTGTGTGTGGTGTGTATGTGTGTGTGAGAGAGAGTGTGTGTGCATGCGCATGTATACTTATGCCTGCCAGCAAAGATAAAAGTCAGAAGTAGAGATCTACTTTCTCCCCTAGTTTTCACTTAATATGAACTGCATGATTATTCAGTAAAAAAAGCATTAAATTCAGTCAATATTTTTGGACTACTGTGAGGAATCCATAGAAATAGAAACATGACACATTTTCCTTGATGACATTAATTTCAAATTTTTGCTCAAATGATCAAATAAGCCATGTTAGAGTTAGCTGAGTTTAAACTTGGCTGAGTTTAGTCTAACAGAGCTGACTTCATAGAAGAGATTTCCTGTGAAACATCAAATTAAATTCATCCATATTTGTGGACAAAATTCTCAATAAGTTAGGATTTGATTCATCTACACACAAAGAAAACCCTATTACAGTAAGGTTTAAGTTTGCTTACAGAAAAAGAAGTCCAGAAAGAGTAGCCCTTGTGTATATTAATTTTTGAGAAATGTTTTTCAAGTGAAATCATTTATCTTATTTCTCAGATATCTTCTAATGCAAATATAAGTCTTTTAAAAATATTTCTCACAGATTTCTCTATTGACTTCAAATCTATTCCTTATTTCCAGGTTCCACATGTATGTTGTCATAAATCCAACTTAGCCAAAGGATTGTTTATGTATTTTAGCACAGAATCAAGATACTTTCTTCCCTCTCTATAACAAAACTCTCTTTCTAGAGCCTCTGGTATGGAACAGCAGGAAATAATTTTAAGAAACTCTCAAAGACTGAAATTCCATAGGTCACTTTGACAGTGTCAGAATTCTAGTGTTAATTTCCAAAGTTCACTCAAATACTTCACAATCACTCACATCTGATTCCTAATCACAGCAATTTCTGAAAGGTGATTCGTATCTACCTAGATGCTTTCAAAGTAAAAGATATCTAGGATAAAAACTCTTTGATAATACCAACCAGACAACTTTTAAAATGTTTGAATTCAGACACAAGAATCCAATTCCACAAAAATGAAATGTAAGATTAAAACCATCTGACTTCACCATATTTCACATTAACTAAGCCCCAGCTCAGCAAAAGTCAAGAACATAACTAAACTCACTTTTAATAATATTTTTTTTTTCTAATCAGCTAATACTTACCCAGTGCTCTAATAAGTTGACAGGCTCCCTTCATATACATTGGTAAGTCATATTTATAATGAAAATAAAGTCTTTAATTCTGGGATCTGGGGAAATAAATAGTATAAGTCTTGAGGATGGTTAAAATAATAGGGGCCTGGAAAAGTGTGTTATGAGAAAGCTATGACTGTTGAAAGAGCTAAGAATTTTTAACAGGGAGAGAGATAACACCAGGTCAGGGGATAGGGAAGAGATACACAGTAAATAACTATCTAGTTATTTTTGAGGTAAATTTTTTTTTTTTTTTTTTTGGCAAAGCAAATGATGACACTCCCTACTTAAAAGCCTCATTGTATTCCCAGTGTATATTATTGCTAATCACATGTGGGCCTGTAACCACTCAGGCCACATCTTGTACCACTTGTTTTTGTGCCCACTTTTGTCAGATCTGTAACGCTGAACCATTTCTGATGATGTTCCCAGAGAGGACTTTGATGACCACGTTCCTAAAAGGAGTGTTCCATCTCTGTAGGCACTTTTTTTAGGTACTACCTTTTTTATTTCCTTCTCTCTCAGTATTATCTTCTTTATTTGTTCATTGACTCGCTTCGTCTTTGCACTAGAATGTATGCTCAATGAGGTGAGGGAATCTTTGCTTTTATTTACATTTGCATTATTAAGATCCAGAACAGTGGTGCATAGAAGGCGCCCAGTAAATATTTATTGAATTAATCAATTATATCAGAAGGTAGAATTCATTCCAATGGAAAATAAAGGGTGATACATTTTCTTTCCATATGAGAAAGAACAGGATAGTAATCTGTGAAGGTAAAAATGCAGTGGTTTCTCATGAAAGTGCTGAAGCCCAGACTGAAGATGACTTACGTAGAGTTGCTTTAGAAGCAAGTTGGAAATCAGTGGCAAAACTAAACAAACCAATCTCAAAT
Organism: Macaca nemestrina; assembly: GCF_043159975.1. Lineage (NCBI taxonomy): Eukaryota > Metazoa > Chordata > Mammalia > Primates > Cercopithecidae > Macaca > Macaca nemestrina. Next base: position 17,018,382 of record NC_092138.1, on the reverse strand, counting down.
ATCCCTTCCACAGTATGATTCTATGATACAAAATAAATGGACTATGCTGTGAGTTCCTTGAGTGGAGGGGCATTGTCTTATTCATTTTTATACTCCCAGTGAAATACCTGGCTCAAATATATTAAATGAGAAAGTCATTTTGAAGTTAATCAATATTTCCAGACTTATTTATTCTCTGTGTAGCCATCAGAGTCTAGTAAGGACAGAGAAGCCCCACCAGTAATTTGAACAGTGAATGTAGAACTGTTAACTGTGGTGGTTAAGCAGAGTAGAATGTGGTTAACAACTGATGAAGAAGAGAATTCTAAGGTGTAACAGAAATAGGAACTGCAGGAAGTGGCTCCCTCCCCTAAGGGCTGAGAGAAAAGTGAATAAGAAGAAACATAGAGGTTGTAAGTGTGAGATTCAAAAACTCCTTGCCCACCAATGCAATGAAACCCACGGATTTCAGAACAAACAGAGCTACTCATCACCATGTGAAACCCAAAACCAGAAAGCAGCAAGTCCCCTCTTCTCCCTCCAGCCTCACAATCTCCCTCTGTGCGCAGCAGTGGGAGAGCCTAATATTGAGCCAGAAGAAAAGAAAAAATATTGTTTGCTGAGTCCTGCTCCAGTAGCGCAAAGTAGAACAAAGAAATACAAGTTCAGTGCTGAGAAGCAACAAATAAATGGCACACTCCAACTTTCTCTAACAGTTTTGAAGGCAGTTTTCAAAGGCACATGTCCTTCAGCAACATAAAAGTAAACACATACATAGAGTCAGAAATACAGAAGGGCAGGCAAACTAAGATACACACAGAGGTTTCATGAATATGCAAAATGCATGCTTTCATGGATGGTATCTGTTTTGTACCCATTATCAAAATTAAGTCTCAAAACATTCTTCTGAAATAGCTGATATCCCACGTTTTATAGATGAAGAATCCCCGTGAGAGTCATGCTGTTTTAAATCGCAGGATGAAAAACTGGTTACACACCGAAGTTTATAATTTCCATTCTATTGAACTACCTCCTTGGGAAGTGTGAAGAGTTGAGATAGGATTAGGAAGAGACACATTCAGAATGGAAAGTGCTGCCTTTGCTCTTTATTTTTTTCTTTTTATTGCTCTGCTATATGACCAGGGCAAATTTCCTCACCAACATCTCTAGCACAACTATGTATTAAAACAAAACATGGAGACTCAGCAAGTGTAGCAACAACATATTACATATAGGTGAAACTCACATGCAAACCCCTGCACTCCTCAAGGGAGTAGTAGAATCCAGTTTTCTCTTTCAAATGAATAAAAAGGCAAAAATGTGCAGCTATAGACCCATCGGTACTCAAAGCTAAGCTTTCAAACCAACAAATAAACAATTAATATTTAAAGAAGAAATAAAAGCCAGGTCAGCAGCAAGCATCCTTTAGAAGTCATCATAGAGACCATTTTTATTGACACTTTCATTTTGTTGACCCATTTTTATGTACTTTTATTATAGGATACCTTTAGTTATACGCTCAAGAGCATCATTTCAAAACTCCTTTAAGAAAAATATAAAAATTTGAGGCATCACTGAATATTTTATCAGGGTTCATTAGGAACTGAACAATAATGATGAGTCAACCTTGAGTGCAATGAGAAAGCAACTGCTTCTTTGTGCACAGAAAATGCCACACAGGGTTCATTTGAGTAAGAGGGATATTTGTTACTATTGTTGAGACTTAGCCAATTTTGTCATTGCAATGGAAAGTTTACATCCAAAGCATATTTAGAATTTGCTCTTATCATCAGTTTCATTGTATAACAAAGACTTTCTAATACAATCTTAATCGCATATTAGGATCTAGGAGACACTTGGCTAAACCAGTACAAATCTAGCCACTCTGATAATGACGTGACCCTAAAATAAAGATTGAGGTTCTAGGGTAAAAACACTTCTAAGGAATTTTCTGCTGGTAGATATTAGCTAGTATGATGGTCCCTTTCAAGTCACTAAAATAAGATAGTGCTTCAGTGTACGTAACAGTGGCTGAAATTAGCCTGGCATCTCAAATGAGCCAATAACTTAAAAAGAAGGTGACTTTACAGACTTAAAATGAATGTGAAGTTGGCATAAGCATCATCAAGATATATTTACTTAGCTCCTACAATGCAACGTGCCACATGGCTGCAGATATAAATAGGAGCACAATTTCTTGCCTCAAACAGTCCAAAAACAGTTAGCATCTATTTGGTAATGTGGTAGAACCCAGCTAGATGTTCACCAATTCCTTTTTTTTTTTTTTTCCTGGATGCTAAGAAAGACCACATCGTCCAGTTTCCTTTGCAGTTAGCTTGCTGCCGTGTAATTTGATGCTGCCAAAAGCGATGTAAGTGGAAAATTATGTACACCACTTCCAGGCCAGCCATGAAACAGGCTTTCCCATTTTTCTTACTATGGCTATTTCATGCTAAATGCAAGGGTTTCAGCAAAGTCCAGTGGAGATGTAGAAGTTAGCAGCATCACAAGCTGGAAAGCTACTTGATCCCTGAATTATTTGACCCACGCGAAAGGCTGCCTAGGAAACACCCAAGCAAACTACGGCATAATTTAGAAATATATTGTTGAAATTTAGGGACTGATGAACATAACTAAAGAAGCAGCTGTTACATGTTACACACTGAAGGTGGGACAAATAAAGGAAGACTATAAGTGAGGCTAAATTTTAATCAATCCGGAAGAAAAAGCAGTCCTTAAGCAGAAACAAAGAGCCAGAAGTGTGGGCAGGGTCCACACTATAGGAAAGTAAAAGCAGAAATGCTCACATTTACAAAGGAGTAAAAGAGTTAACTTGGTTGAGGATTGGTGTAGGAAGAGTTGGGGTTGGAAAATAAGTAGAGGTCAGATTACATAAAATAAGTAATAAGAAGAAGTTGGCATTCCCATATGCCAGAGGTTGACAATTCTTTTTTTTTTCTTCTCTAAGGGGCCAGATAATAAATATATTAGGTTTTTCAGGACATACCATCTGCATTACAACTATTCAGCTCTGCCATGGTAGGTGAAAGAAGATATAGATATTATATGAAGAAATCAGTGTGTCTGTGTCCCAGTAACACCATGTATGAATGCTAAAATTTAAATTTCATGTAATTTTCATATATCCAAAGATGGCATTATTCTTTTGATTTTTTTGAAACCATTAAAGATGTAAAAACCATTATTGGCTGACAGGCCATACAAAAGCAGGCAAGGTGTCAGATGTGACCCATAATTTGTCAAACCCTGATACATGCAACGGAGCATCACGGGAGTTTTCTGACAATGGAGTAAGGACAGGGACACTAGTGATAATTAGTGTTGTACCTCTTAACCTGGCCAAGTGCACAGATGGGTATTTGCAGAAGGGCAACTGGAGAAAAAGAGACCAAGAAGCACACCAATGCCAGTGTATACAGGCTTGGATTATTTTATTAATCAGAAAGGAAGGGACAAGATAGATAAGAATAGAGGAGAGCATCAAGATTTACTGAATATTTTAAGACCAGATAATTGAAAGAATAATGACATCAATAATTAGATTAGAACAACCTAGAGGGTAAAGATTAGGCCAGGTCACCAATCTCTAACCCAACAAAGATAGAATACTATATTATTAACATCTCAAGTGGTACACATAATTTATTTTTATAATTATATCTGTGTAGGTTTTCCTGTTGTGGTCTCTCATAATTTATCTCTGAAATACCCTGTGATGGTTAATATTAGGCATCAGCTTGACTGAGTTGAGGGATGCCTAGATGGCTTGTGAAACATTGTTTTTAGGTGTGAGGGTGTTGCTAGAGGAGATTGACATTTGAGCTGATGGACTGGGAGAGGAAGACCCACTCTCAATGTGGGTGGCCACCATCCAATGGACTGAGCATGGCTAGAACAGAGCAGGTGGAAGAAGGTGGGATAAGTTTGCTTGCTGAGTCTTCTGGCTCTATTTCTTCTTCCTCTGCCAGATGCTTGCTTCTGCTCCTCCTGTCTTTGGACATCAGACTCCAGGTTCTTCACCCTTTAGACTCGGGTATTTGCACCAGCATCTTCCTGGGGCTCTCTGGCCTTTGGTGACAGACTGAAGGCTGCACCGTTAGCTTCCCTGATTTTGAGGCTTTTGCACTTGAACTGAGTTACTACCAGCTTCTCTCTTTCCCCAGCTTGCAGATGGCCTATGGTGGGACTTTGTCTTGTAATCCCATGAGCCAATTCTCCTTAATAAACTCCCTTTTATAAATACATATATCATATTGGTTCTGTACCTCTGGAGAAACCTGACTAATGCAGACCAATATCCAGAAGAAAACAAAAGCTGATGACAGTGAGGCTAATAATTGTCAGGATGTGAGGATTTTCATAAACTACAAATCAGTGGAGAATATTGGGAGGAAATTAGATATGTAACCGATGTTTTCCCCACATAACTCAAAGATAGTAAGAACATGAATTTGCCCTCCTACAAAATATATGCCTAGGGTGCTCTGAATCTTGTGGTGTGGTCCAGCTGTGATAGATAGATAGATAGATAGATAGATAGATAGATAGATAGATAGTCAGACATATAGACAGACAGAGGTTGACAAACTTTTTTGATAGAGACAGATAATAACCAATCTACGTTTTGCACCTAATAAAGTCTTTCTGCAACTACTCAACTCTGCCATTGTAGCATGAAAGCAGCTATAGACATTATGTAAACAATGGGCATGACTGTCATCCAGTAAAATTTTATTTTACAAGATCAGATGCTGTCTTATAGTTTGGTGACCCTTGCTCTATGGCACATCTGGATTTTGTTTTGTTTTGCTCTTTCCAAGTGGCCTGAGCAATCTTTTTGTTCCCTACCACTCCCGAGCTATCATTCATTCATTACCGCCAGTATCACTGTGACCCTCATTTAATCTTACTCATCCTGAAATTTCACATTACTTTTTACTTTCTCTGGAAAGCCTTCCCTGGCCTCACTGATAAAATAAGATTACTCACCTCATGCCTATTTCCTTCCCCTTCCATTGCACACATCCCAAATATAATTTATATTTTAATATTTGCTTTTGTCAGCTAGACTTTCAACTCTATGAGGCAAGGGCTATATCTGTCATCGATGCTCAGCAAAGCTCAGTATGTAATGATGCTCAATAGATAGTGGTTGAACATAATTCAATACAATTGAAGTGGGCTGAAGAGAAAAGAAAGACTCAATTTAAAACTTAATACTTAAGAAAAAAAAGAGCAATTTTGCAAAAAAAAAAAAAGCTACAGCATAGTTAAAAATACTTTTATAAAGTGAAGAATAAAGGAAAACAAAAAGTTTCACCAAAAGAAGGCTTAAAATAAAAGAAAATCTGTATGTAATATACTTTGGAAAAATACAAAATACAAGAATAATAAAAATATTCTCAAACATACTGAGAGAAAAAATACATAAAAATTAAAAAATTTGTAAGGGTTTATCATCAAACTTATTTTACAGTCGCAAATATTACCTAACAATATGTTAATAATCATGTATCTTAAAAGGAAAAGGTTATAAATCTAAACTTTTATTGCTATCTCATTTGTTATTCACATGCGAAAGCATATTTTCCAGATATGTCAGAGTTTAGATATGCCAACTTTTACCTTTCTTGAAAAAAAAAATACATTTTATACAACCTACAGTTGACCAAGTGATGAACCAAAAATGATACGTAATAATAAACAATTAAAAATGTCAAACTTGTATTGAATCCAATTAAATGTAGAATAGAATTGAATCTTACTAAATGTGAATTGAATGCAAATAATTCTACAAACAGGATATTTGTAACATGATTATATGATCATCTAATAGCAGTAATCTGGTCCTCATAGCCAAACCTCTATATACAAAATCTGGAACTAGAGTGAAAAGTGAAACTAAAAGTTTCAAAAATGATTCATCTTATCTGAATGGAACTCAGGATTTTTAAATTTTCATCTTATTTTAATAACTAGGGACATATAAGGAAAACTTTTAAAACATTTTAAATAAATCCATCAGAATAATTAAAAGCAATGGTAGTAACTGCCAAATCATTTGAAAAAGTAAAAATAAAACAAGTTTGTATAGTAAAATATCAAAAACAAGGAAACATAAAATGACAGAAAATAGATATTGGTTTAGTTGTTGAATGTCAATAGACTGGCCTTCTGTCTTAAAAATCAATGACCCTCACACTGTATTAAAACCAAGTCCCACAGGCATTTCTCTCATGAAGATATACAAATAGCCGATAAGCATATGAAAAGAGGTTAAACACTCAATCATCAGGGAAATGCAAATAAACACCACAGCAAGAGACTATCTCACATCTACTAGGGTGATAAAAAATAATAATAATAATAATAAAAGGCAGACAGTATAGTGTCGGCAAGGGTGTGTAGAAATTGGAACTCTCATACATTGCTACTGGGAAAGTAAAATGTGCAACCACTTTGGAAAAGTCTGCCAATTCCGCACAAAAGCTGAACATGGTTAGCATTTGACTCAGATCCCACTCCTAGGTATATACCCAGGAGAAATGGAAGCACAAATCCACACAAAAACTTGTGCACAAATGATCACAACATCATTATTCATCACAGCCAGAAAGTAAAAAGACCCAAATGTCTATCAATTGATGAACAGATAAGCAAGAGGTGGTATATACTTAGAATAAAAAGGGATGGGTGACTGATACATGTTGCAACATGAATAAGCCTTGAAAATATTACGTTAAATGGAAGAAATGAAACACAAAAGGCCACACATAGTAAAATTCCATTTATACGAAATGTCTATAATAAGGTATATAGAAAGAAAATAGGTTAGTTTTGCCTAGAGATAGGGACAGGGTGATGGGGAGATAATGATGAAAGTGTACAGAATTTTTCTCTGGGGTGATAAAATTGTTCTAAAATTATGGTGATGACTTTACAACTCTTTGCCAATACTAAAAGCTATTAAATTCTATACTTAAAATGGTTGAATTGTATGATATATAATTCATATCTCAATAAAGCTGTTACCAAAAAATGTAAAATAACTATGAGCTATTTTGGAAAGGTAAATAGACAGAAAAAGATTTAGCAAAGATCAGCAGGTAAATTAAAGGAATGAGTGGGGATAAGCATAGTAATTTCAGATAAAGGGGAATACGACTGAAAAAGTAATTAAGTAAAATAAACAAGGCCATTGTAGATTAGTAAAATAGGTGCAAACCAGCATAAAGATATAAAAGTTATCAACATTTGTGCTTACTAACATAATATTAAAATAGATGAGGGAAAAGTAATAGAAATATAAGAAAATATTAACAGAACCATAGTTTCTATAGAAAAGTACAACAAGTATAGTAAACAATAAAAAGACTAAGAGCAACAACATTTGAATAAATATCACAAGGTAGACTTTTTGAAGCATCCATCAAATATTTGCACAAATTTAAACCAATAACAGCAAAAAAAACTTAACAAAAACTTTACAGCATAAATTATACAGACTACATTTTCTAAGAAAAGTGAAATAAAATTCAAAATTAGCATTGTTTTAAACAGCAACAAATGTAGTATTTTGAAAATTAAAAATTTTTGTGATAAATATTTCCAAAGGCAGTTCTCTGAAACTCTGAAAATTATTTCCAAAATCTATACTACTTCCTTTAAAAAGTATTTTCTAATGGCTCCAATCCAATGCAGTCTTTCTCCTTATTATATCTGTTATTTCTTAGTCTAATTCACATGATTATTAACTTAATAATATATGGCCTTGCTTTCTAATATATGCTGTCTAATAATAATATATGGCCTTGATTCATGCATGTAAATTCCTGAAAGACAAAGATACTGCACTGAATTTCTTTATTATCACTATATTTAAATATCTTCCTGAACATAGAAAGTCAGTAAATGTTTATTAATTGATTTCATTGAATAATTGAGAAGAGAGTTGGCTGGAAATTAAGGAACAAGAGTTCTTGACCATTATTGGAAAGCCTTAATGACTCTCAGCAAGTCACTTTACCTCCCTGGATTTTAATATCCTCCTTCATTAATGAATTAGTATTAAAATGTGTCTAAAGTTCCTTCCAGTTCTAAAATGTGTGACTGAACTTACAGGGGAAGAAAAGACATCCTTCAGTACACCCAAAAATTCCCCTCCCTGTGCAGAAACACTGGTTTCTTTGAATGTCAGGGACTGGAACAGATTGCGCATTGTCGAGAAGAGAGTCACCCTCAATTACTCATCAATGGTGGAATTCTTTGTGGTTTACTCTCACTAACCTAGTGTTTCCTTAGTACCACCCACCTAGGTCCAAGGGGATATACATGTGTCTGAGTATGTGTGTATTTTTGCCTCTCTGACGACATTCCAAGACTAATATAAACACCTTTTAAATTACCCATTACTCTGTCACTTCTCTCTTCCACCAGAAAGAGGTTAGCCTATATTTACATTTGAATTTCTAATATTCTACCCTTTCCATCACCTTTTTCTTTCTTAAATACTGATTTCATCTCTTCTATTTGTGGTCCAAATTTCAATATTTCTTTAAATTTCTATATTGTCATAAGTGTCCTATACTTATCATTTAATATTATATTATATTGAATTATATTTTTATTATAATATTAAATGTAATGAATTACTTATTTAATATTTAACATAGGTAATATATTCTATTAATATAATTAATTTTAATTATTAATGCTATTGCATATATAGAAAAAATTCAAAGAATGTATCACAAGAGATTAACTAGAAATGACATTATGTGTGATTTTTATATTTTGCTCTTTGCGTTTCTGCTTTTCTACAATTTTATGAATTGCATACACAATAATTATATATGCATTCACCCATACATACCTTAGTTACCTGAACCAAAATCAAAAACCTTTACACAACTCTTTATTATTCTTAATTTCACTTTATGAGAAAACATCCCTTGACACATAGAAAGTCCAGATGAATACATAAAAATATACTCTAAAAACAAATATTTTAATGTGTAAGTGGTTTAAAGTTACTGACATTAATCATTAAGTTAATAACCTTGATCCTATAAGACAGTCAGAATATGCTCATTTTCAGCATAGTACACTTGCTAAGGCAGCAAAGAGGAACAGTATACTTGAACAGTATACTTGAACAAGATTTTCAATTATCATGGGCAAAATAAAAAGACACAGTTAACCAGAAAATTCAATTACTTAGAATATATTCTTTAAACATCTATTAGTCAGGCAAGTTTCACTTTTCAGGGCCTTGTATCAAAGCTTTTTAAAAATTATAAAAACCCATAAACAATGCTAATTATTCACATTTACAAATTAAACACCAAAGTCCATTCCCAGATTAAAACAGAATCTAAATTGATGTGCTTTTACCAAGACTTGATGTGATCATTATCCATCCCTTCCCACTACTGCTGAACTTAAATGAGCCCCTCCGATAAAGCCTATTTTACTGGGTATGCTTCCATAAAACATTCACATTTCATCATATAGTAGTTAGAATTTATGCTAAATACTTTATTATTTCCCTAAAGATAAATTCAAGTGAATCAACTACTAAATGATGTAGCAAAGTGTATTATTATAAAACTAAATTCCTCCAAATATCTTAATAGTCTTTAATGTTGATAAGTAAATGGCTGTGATGTTTTCTTTTTAACACTTCAGTCTCACTAAGGCTAACAGTAAGCCTAATTCTCTCTCATTTCTGCCAATTCCTATTAGTTACAAAGAGAAGTACATTGTGTTTATGAGACTAGGGTTCCATTTCTACTAAGCATATAAAAGCTTCCATTAATCTATCTTAACAGTTATTGAATTTGCCTTTGAATGTTTGCTAAGACAATGATGGACATTCATTAATAAGAGGATAGACTCTTACAGTTTGCACATGTTAGTTCCAAAACTTTCTTCGATCAAACTCAAGAAACTAAAGGAAGAAAAATGTGTCAAGTACATAAAACATTTTACACAGACTTAAAATGCTTTTATTTCAACTTCAATTTATTTCCACTAAAGCTTCAGTGGTAGGAAGGAAGATGGAGAATATTCGTTTTACTGCCTTAACAAATTACCACAAATTTAGCAGCTTAAAGCAACACTCATTTATTAGCTGACATTTCTGTAAGTCAGAAATCCCAGCGAGTTGAACTGGGTTGTATACTCAGAGTCTCGTAAGGCCATAATCAATGTGTCATTGGATGGGTCCTTATCTGGAGGCTCTGGAAAAAATATTTGCTTTTACATTTATTTAAGTAGTTGGCAGAATTCAGTTCCTTGGGGAGGTCAGACTGGGTCTGCCTTTTCTAACCAGCTATTGGCTGTGAGGTGGGTAAGATAGTTGTCTGCATTTGTTGGCGTGTGGCCCCCTCTATCTTTTAAATTAGCAAGACAACATCAAATCCCTCTGACCTCTCTGATCAGCTGGAGAAAATTCTCTGCTTTTAAAGGTGTTTGTGAGATTGGGAGACCTACCTGGGTGGATAATCTCCCTAACTCAAGGTCATCTGTGCCATATAACATAACAAAATCATGGAAGTGATATTAATCTCTCATTATAATCACAGGTTTTGGGAATCAGCATGTGGGATGCTGGGTGGCATTTTTACAATTCTGCCTGCTGGGGAATTGGAAAAATCGAGATTAGGAGTGTACCCAGGCTCTAGATGTCAGATTCTATAAATATAGAAGCCAGAGCAAAGATCTCTTTCTGGCAGAGGGGCATTCAGGAACATCTCCTAATGTTAATCCCATACTGATACTAGAAAAGGAGCATCAGGCCTTAAGCATTATTTGCATTACTTGCAAATGTCAATGAGCTTAGAATTCTTTTCAAGTAGATAAAAAAATCAAGGGATCAAAGAAAGAGGAAACAGTGCAAAACTGGCTACAGTCTTGCAGCTGAATGACTCCTGTTAGGGAACTCTGGGTGGAGTTATTAAACGTTCAAGATTGAGAAAACTGGGTTCAGAATTAAATCCAATTCTGAAAACTACGAGATCACGGAGGCACTTCCTATATGACTTTGAGTCACTAGAGTTCAAGTCAGGGATGCCATTACAGAGTAATCAGGAGACAAGATAAGGTACTGGTTACTGAAGGACTCAGAAGGAAGCAAGTCAGCTGGTCTGGCACCAGGATCCCAGGTGTTCAGGATCACAGCACAATTAGCATCTAACCTGACTCAGAGCTGAGTCACTCATTTACTAACCCAAGGCTCACAGTACACTCACTTCCCAGGGCCTTGACCTCTTTCAGATTCTGGGGTAGGGCTGGACATACAAGTGATCCCATCTGCAAAGCAGGAGACAGCTAGACCAGATGTCACAGAACTGTCAATGTCAAGTCTAAATTCCTCTCTTTCCTTCTCTCTCCTCCCGCTTTCCTCCTGTTCATATTACCAAATGCCATATGACCAGCTTTAAAAGATGCTGAAAGAAACTTACTGATTACTGGAGATGCTGGTGCACACAGGGTAATAACAACAAGGTCAGCAGGTCTATGAGACCCCCGAAGAGGTGCTGGGAAGGGGAGCCTTAGGAGAGCAACGGAGCATACAGAAGCTCTCTCCAGCATTTTTTATTCATGCCTTTTCTCTCCTTAGAGATCTTGTGGAGCACAGAGAGAGAGACCCAGGAGGCCTGAGACTTGCTGGGAGCCTTTTATCATGTAGATGAGTCATTAAAACACATTGCATCATTTAACTATTACTCTTCAAAAATGGCCCTACTCCAAAACGCTCCCATTATTTTATACTGTCTCATTTGTAAAATATATTGGGGCGGGGATGGTGGTGTCAAAGTATTAAATTAAATTTGGCCTAAGGTCATCTCTGAACTTGGAGTCTTTAATTAAGGAACTACGACTGAACTTAGTACCTAGACAAACTGAAACCTACCTTAGGAGTACATTTTTGTGTAACAGATAGGTCTAAGCCAATCAGAAGCAGTGGAGCTTCAGCCAATCACAGGCTGCCACGGATCAGATATGCACAAATAAGGCAAAAGCCCAGCTGTAACCAACAGAACTATTTCTGTACATGACTTCCCTCTTCTGTCTATAAATACTCACGGCCCACTTGCAGAGCAGAACTCTGAATCTCTTCTGGTTCTGAGTGCTGCAAGATTCATGAATCATTCTTTGTTCAGATAAACTCTGCTGTTTCTAATTTTTCTAAAGCTTCTCTTCACAGGTTTCATTCATTTCCCAGAATTTTGTAAAACAAAATTGTATACCAAATAGCACCATGGCCTCCTACTGCAGAGTAAAGAATGGGAATGAGCCTTTTACTCTGAGCACCTTTCCTGGGCTTTCACATTCCTGGTACAAAAAGCCAATAGATCCCCTTCTGGGGTATGCTTTTGTGGGAAGTTTTTGTTGGTTTGTTTTGCCCCCAGGCTGTTACAATAGGTCATGTGTTTTTCTGGTTAACCATTAGGCATTACAACCTAAACACAATATCCATGATTGTGTTGATGGAACAGATGTGAGGGCAGTGAGGGCAGGGATGTGGGCTGAGGGGATGGTTTGTCCCTGCAGAGTGCAAGAAAGAAACAGAGGCCTGTGAGTTGTTTCTAGTAGTTTGTGGTAAAGAGAACCTGTGTCGTGCTCCGAGACTCCAGGGTTTTAAGACAAGTGGCGTGCTGCTTCAGGGAATCTATGTTTAAAAAGCTCAGTGGAGCAAGACAAGATAAGGAATACACAAAGATTAATTCTGAAGTTCTTGTTAAAACCAAACACTTTAATCCTAGAAAGAAAGGGTGGGGAAGAAACCCGTCTTCTAATACACTCAGCTGAGTTCATTTTCAAAATTACCAGAAGGCAGACATACATGTGGCAGGAAGAAGGAGGGAGGGAAATGTGTTTAAAACAATTACTTTTTCTCTGAATCAGGTTTCAGTGTATCTACTGTGGCCATTGTGTCTGTCAAACATTAACAGATCTATTTTTTTTTTTTTTTTTTTTTTTGGGAAATGATCCCCATGACAATTTTGAGATTAACTTGATGAATCAAAAGAACTAGAGAAAAAAACTTGTAAAAAAATGTGTTTGAAGAGGGGATATTTATTTCCTAGCATTTATTTTTTCATGCCGTTAGCTGTAAATGCAAAAACCAGGCAATAAGCAAGAATGGTCATAGATGCCTTCATGAAAACTGAATGCTGGGTACATGCTCAAGACCAGTTCATGGCTTCGTGCACGTGGTTTTGAGGCAGTGCACATTTCTTGCTAATGTTTTATAAATTCATTATGTTATTCTGTCAACGTTTTCTCAACTGGAAAGTAAGCTGATAGGGGACAAATGATGTCTACTTTTTATTCTTCACTAACTGATTTACTCAAGAAGGGAGAGAGTAGGGAGATAAGGAAGTGGGGAGGAAAGGAGAAAGGGAGAGATGGGTGAGAAAAGCAAGGAAGAACCAGGAAGGAAAAGAGAGGAAAAAAGAGAGGACAGATGTGGGACATGTTTGGAGATTCACTGTAGTTTACTGAGGGAAATTAGAAATGTAAATGTCCACTGCTCTTTGACCATGTGCACGCACATTTTATCACAGGAGTCTGATCATGCAAAACTGGAGTTTACAATACAACAACCTTTCAGGAGTCAGCCGCCTAAGAAAACAGCTTTGCCTTGTGTCAGTCATTAAATTTGGGAGCAGATTCTGGAAAGATCCCCTGAAGCATCTATATACAATTAGTAGATAGAAGACTCTTTTACAGGGTGACCACAGTAGAGCAGTCCATTTTGGAGCTTGTTGATTTAAGCTATAAACATGACCCGAGGGATATTATGCTAAAGAAAAGGATTATTATTTCTTGATTGTAGCTCGAAGCCAGTGAACCCCTAAAACAGACTCTGACATATAGCCTTATAGTATGTGTATTTGATATTTGGAGATGCCCACACAGTACAAACATCAGCCTTCTGCTATTATCAGGCGACCATTGTAACAAAAACACAACACGTTGGTATATGCGTCACCTGCTGCCAAAGAGGTCGTTCAAAGAGATAGGTACAGCAGGCCACACAAGCTCGCTCCTGTTATCACCAAGTCTGAGTAAAGATAACTCAAGAGCTCGAAGTATCTATACTCTGTTCTGCATTTAGTTGGCATATTGCAGATGTCTGCCCCAAATTTAATCTGAGAAACAGGAGAGTTAAGATAAATTATGGGAGTATAATTATCAGGATTAGTAAGGAAACATCCAGAATATATTTAGATAATTTTGGAAGTAGTAAAATGGATTTATGATCTTTCCAGAACCAACCAGAGGCTTTGTTCAGGTCCACAACTGCAAGCTGGTAGTATGTATATTGTCACTCTCACTTCCTGCACCCACTATATACACATTGCTGCTTACCCATAGCACTCTCTTCCCCACTAGGACAGAAGCAACTTCTAGGTCTTTTTTAAAGAAAATACTCCTGGAAGCTTCCTCCAATCATCCTGAGTTGATCCACAAGTGAAAAATCTATTTGCCATCATTTGACTAAACCATAATTTCAGAATTCTTCATGGATCTCCCCTGAGCCGCACACAAACCCCATGTTAAGCATAATCATCTTTGACAGCTGATAATAGTTTGTAAATTGTATCTTTCAAGCAATTAAGAACTTTTTCTATAATTCAGATTTCACCCTATTTTATGCCTCAAGTTTTCTCATCTTGATCGTTTACTCTCTAGATTTTAATGTCTTTATGTTAATTCAACATTCAAGAAATAGATTCAATCAAGTCATGTGGTGGTTTTCAAGAATGTCAAGTTCCTAAGAGTTTGGCTTTAACTGTCCATTAGGAACAAAATAAAAAGGTTGTTGATTCTCAATTATGATGTTTCATTCTAAAATGTGGGAGATGTTCTCTGGGATGAAAGTGAGTCATTTAGCATTTATGTTTCTCAACTGATATCCACTGAGGGAAAGCATACACCAATTAATGGAAAGGATCTGTCTACAGATAAGCATCAAAAAGAAATCTGGAGAACTTCATTCTGACTTCAAACCACATAAATGAAAGGCTTGCAAGCATTATCCCTACTGTAGCCAATGCACTGTGTCCAATGCCGTAATTATGCCTTACAGCCAGAAAAGTGAGCTGCCAGGGCTTTAAGCTAAATGCCACTCCAGCTGTATTATTCACTCTGAAGAAACTGCCTCTAAGAAGGTGCTTTACAGTGCCTTTAAAAAGGTAGATTCTATACCTTTAATGCCTTCTTTCTTAATTCTTACCCCCAATATTAATACTTCAAATTTAGTAAGACTTATAGAGCTAAATGGATGAAAATTTTTAATTAAAATTATGTCTACAAACTGACCGAGTTATTTATAATTTTGAACCGCCCCAGTGGACATCATATTGCCGCTAAAACACACACCACTGGAAAATCAGAGTGAAAAGCTCATTGACTTGATGACTTACTCTCATCCCATATCAAGTTGACAACTTTCTTGCTGAGGGACCTTGAAGAAGACACTGAACCTCTAAAGCTCAATTTAAAAAAATATTAAAGAAAGTTTGTCTATGTTCCATGGACTTCACTAGACCCTTCATAAAAATATGAACTTTTATCCTTAGAGGAAAATTGGACTGTCACAGCATTAGCTTGATTTTCTATTTATGCACTATTCCATTAATGAGAGTTAAGGACATGGTTTTAGCTAATCAAGAGGTGTTTTAGGAAAAAAAAAATATATACACACACACACACACACACACACACACACACACACCCCACCCAAAGACAAAGCCAAAGCCAACCAGGAATTCAGATAAAAACAAAAAGGGACAAAACTCATTTTTGGAGAAAATGTCACTTGCCAAAGCCAGAATGAGCAGAGATGCTGGTAGCTTAAGAATAAAGAAGTGCCAGGTGCAGTGGCTCACGCCTGTAATCCTAGCACTTTGGGAGGCCAAGGCAGGCGGATCATGAGGTCAGGAGATGGAGACCATCCTGGCTAACATGGTGAAACCCCATCCTTTCTAAAAATGCAAAAAAATTAGCTGGGCATGGTGGCAGGTGCCTGTAGTCCCAGCTACTCGGGAGGCTGAGGAAGGAGAATGACTTGAACCTGGGAGGCAGAGCTTGCAGTGAGCCGAGATCATGCCACTGCACTCAAGCCTGGGCGACAGAGCGAGACTCCGTCAAAAAAAAAAAAAAAAGAAGAAATAACATAGGAAATTCAAAATGATGTGATAAAATCTCCTTAATCAAAATGATGTTCTTGCTCCCAACACATGAGATAGGGAAACCACCCGAGAGTAGGGAGCAGAGGAGAAGCACGATCCAATGGTAGAGAAAAGAAATGTTTTGCTTGAGAATAAATCACTGACTCCAGAAAAATAGTAAAATATGCTAATAGGAAGTAATTTTTATTAATTGCTCAGTGGACAAACTTATTTAAGCACCTTTCATGTTCTAGGTTCTATGGCAGAAGTTTAAAGACCTACTTTAGTGGAGGGAAAACAATGGGAGAACTTTGTGATTGATGAGTAATAGAGATTCGCCCAGGGCACACACCTGAAATTCAGCACCCATTGAGACTGGAAGTAGAAAGAAAAGCTTCTCAGAAGAGGTTCCAGTTATTCTAAGGCTTGAAGAATGCATGGGAGTTACTGAAGCAAAGAAGGGAAAGAACATGGAGTTAAAGATATTGAAGACATTTCAGGAGCGACTCAATTAAAAATCAAAAGGAGATCTTAGGTTAGTGGTTCCCAGCCTGTGACATTTTAGGAGCAATCTACAGTGTCACATTGAAACAAAATGTGTATGTTCCCCCTACTCACATTGACTCTTATTTGGTAAGAATAAGCCCCTGAAATGATGGATGTTGTAAAGGAGTATGACAACCACAGGCAGAAAAATTAGAACTATTTGGCCTTAAAGCCTTGCTCTGCAACTTCTACCTGTGTGGTCTGGGGCAATGACTTGACACTCTTTAATCTCCATGGAGTCACTGGCAGCAACCTCATAGGTGTACTTTGGTGATAAAATGATGTGATACATGATTAATTGAGTATAATGCTCTATTCAAATTCAGTGCATATGAAGTACTGATATTAGAATTATTATTAATGTAAATGAAAGAACACGAAACTTGGAATCTGGAGACATCAAATGTGTGACATTAGGCAAGTTGCTTAGCCATTCTGAAATCATATGGCTTAATTATTTAAAAAGAAAAAACTTTTCAAACTTTGTAAGATTGTTTTAGGAATTAAATATGCCAACATAAAAAAAAAACACCTAGCACAGAAAAGGACCCTACTAAATTTTACTTAAATCTGGGTGTGAAATACTCATATTGTAGAAACACAAAATTGTATACAAAAATGTACTTTAATAAATAATAACAGAAAATAATTAAGTCTTTCTCTGTGTTGGGTATCTTAGGCATTTTTACATATACTTTCTCATTCAGTCCTAAAGATCACCTTTTTATTATCCCTGTTAATCCTGAGAAGTACAGTTACTTACCTAAGGTCTCACAGCATTTTTCTTTTTTACCATAAGAACACCTTCTTTAGAAAGACTTCTAAATTTCAAAAGGTTCTTTGAGTAATAATAGAAAAGAATCTAAACTCTGGCTCTCCAAAGAAGAGTGGAGTCCTCCTATGAAAGCAGCCCCAGGGAAGCGGCATCATCATCTGTCAACCAACATTGAGGGTTTGTGTGAATTACCATAATGGTGCCTTTGAAGAGGCACAGAAATCTCTAACCTCTTAGAACTCGCTCTGCAGTTTGGAGAGATAAAGCATGTAAACAGATTAGTCTTCTTGATGCAGTGTGTATCGAAGGTAGATTGATAGTGCAGTTATTAGTGTTAGATTAGTTCAGAGGAGATTAAGGCTGCATCTGGCTGGGATGATAAAGGAACCTTCCCAGAAGAGAGCAGAGACTGAGCCACGGTTTGAAGAATGAGTAGGATCCTGATAGTCAGAGATGGATGGAAGGTATTCTAACTTGAGGATAATACATAGACTAACAGTGGAAGAGGGGGAAAAAAAAAAACCACACACCCAAATAATATTCTGGGGATGATGAGCAGGATTTTTGGACCCAAAAGATCCCACAGGACCATAGTGAACATTTGGGTAGGTGGGATAGGACCACATGTGAGGCAGCCTTGACTATTAGTGCCAAGAGTAATTATGACTACAATTGCAATAATTGTTAGCAACTATCATTTGCCAGCATTCCTCATATGTCAGAAAAAAGGCCAGCATTTAAATATTTCATCCTCCCAATCACCTTATGAAGGAGGTATTATTATCTGCTTTGTAGAGATGAGGAAATTGAGGTTCATGAAGGCTAAGTGATTGTCCTAAAGTCACAAACTAATGAGGATCAGCCCTGGGACCCAAGCCCAGATCCATCTGATTCCAAAGATGTGTTTTTCATGATGATAGTGCTGCTACTTCTCAAAATTTTTTGGTATTTTTCTTGCAAAGAAAAGGAATTTCCTTACATGATTTTACTTGAACCTGCTAAAGTTTTTGAAATATTAATGCTCATTCCTCTTCTCTCCTGACCTGTCAGCGGTATGTACCACAATTGATCATTTCTTTCTTGATATACTTTATTTGCTCTCAGGACAAAACACTGTCTTGGTTTTTCATCTATTTCACCTTCTACGTCTTTTTGAAAGAAGAAAAGTTTATTTTCGCCAATCTGCTAATGTAACGGTGGTTCAACATTTTATTTGCCACTTCTTTCCTCTATCAACACTCACACCCATTTGTGATCTCATCCAAACTAGTTTTGTTTTTTAAAAATAAATTTTATTGTATATATTTAAAGTTTATAAGATGGTAGTATGGAACACATGGATAATAAATAATCCATTATAGTAATTATAGCAAAATAATTACTATAGTACAGCAGATTAATATATTAATCATCTCACATAGTTACTTTTTCTAACAGGAGCAGCTAAAATCTGTTTATTTGACAAAAATCCCCAACACATTACAATTTTATAAACTATAAACTACAACTATGTTGTATTTAGCTCTCCAGACTTTTTCCTCCCATTTATCTGCTACTTTGTATTCTTTGGTCTACATTTTCCCATTTGCTTCCCTGCCTCTCATCTGTAGTAATTATATTCTCTATCTCTCTATCTCTGTAGGTTTGACTTTTTCTCCCCCTAGACTCCACATATAAGTGAGATCATGCAATACTTTTCTTTCTGTGTCTGGTTTATTTCACTTATCTCTTCCATGTACTGATGAATCAAAACCCAAAATCTCTAGCCCATACCTTTTTCTGGGAAGCCTAGACTCAGCTCCGGCTGATTTCTTTATTTCTCCACTTGGTTGTCTGAAATAGAATTCCTAGTCCTTCCCCGCCTAAACCTACTCCACCTGCAGTCTTCTACAGTTTTGTTGGTATCAACTCCATCTTCACCATGGTTTATGCCAAAGCTGTGACATCATGTTCAACTCCTCAGTTTCTTTCCCATCCCAGTGTCAAGAACTTTGGAGATGTTCAAAATATTCAGAATCTGTTCACTTCCACCACCTGCACTGCTGCCACCCAAGTCTAAGTCACCATCATTTTCCACTTGCCTATCTGATGCCACCTTCCGCATGTGCTACCTCTGCTCTTCCCCCTTGAAGGTCTAGTCTCAGCACAGCAGCCAGAAGATTCCTTTAAACTGTAAATCAGATCACTCAGTGGCCTTTTTTTTTTTATTGTATTCCCTCTCTTACTTCCCTCAGCAGCTCCACAATCACACTGGCCTTCTTTGTGTTTGTCTCCTCCAGATTGTACTAGCTGTTTCTCCTGCCTGAATTGTGCCACCTCAAATATCTGCTTGGTTAGTTCTCTTGCCTCCTTCAGATCTCAGAGCTCATTTTTCCAAGAGAATCTGTCCTGATCATCCCATGTAAAAGTGAAAAGTGTCACAGCCCACCATCATCCCTGATTCCCTTATCCTGATCTAATAATTCTTCTTCCATAGGACTTATCCATACCACATAAATTACTTAATGACTTATATGTTTATTGTCCATTTCCCCCAGGAGAATGCAAGCTCCTGGGAGAGGACAGATATTTTTATCTGTTTTGTTTACTCTTCACAGTTCCCAAATGGCTAGGAACTGCCCGGTATGTAGAAGGCGTTCCATTAAAATTTGTTGACATTCATCTGAATGTTGAATAAACACCCACAGTATGCATTTTTCCTCTCATAGATACGTGTCTTCCAAGTGCCCAGGTAAAGTCATTTTTCTCTTCTAAGAAGTGAACATTATGCCTGAACACTTTAAAAACTTGAGTGAGATATGCAGAGAAGTAAAGCATATTGTCCTCAGGACACAAGTCTTTCTATGCCCAAACTTACCTTGAGGAGATAATATCTGGCACATTGTAAATGTGAATGAAATACGTAACTGTATTTCAGCTATTACAATAGATGGGGAGAACAGATAGCCAAGGGTTGACCTGGAAATATGAAGGAAAGTGTTGAAAATAACTAATAAAAACTAGTCTTTGAGATAACAAAATGGCTATGTTTCCTAAACAGAGAGATTTCTTATGTTCATATTAAGTGATTAAAGAGACAGGCACGTAGAAACATTTATAAGTAGCTGTGTTTTTACTATGCTCTAACTTGAATATGTGATGCAAAATGTGGACATCTACAGAAAGCACTATGAAGGAATTATCAGAAATATTGAGATCAGTGAAGCCTAAATTGTCTCCAAGAAAATAAAACTCGTTTTAAATGAGACCACATGGTACAATACCACACACTGCACATATATGTGAGCATTTGCATACATGCAATACTGATACAGAAATAAAAATCATCCATACAGTCTTAAAAAGTAAGAGTACAAGCAATGGAATATAATTAGTCTTCCTTTGGCATATCTGTATTATGTTTTCATGGAAAAATAATATGATAAAATTCAGCATAAATTAGGTACTGAAAAGTCTGCCAATCAAAGTTTTCCCAGTAGTGAAAAGCCCTGGTTCTTGTTTGCAGAAACTCTGTCTTTATAAGTAAACCTCATCACTGTACTCCTAGAATTCTGAATACAGTCTGCTTTGGTGTAGACTGAATTCCTGTTTCAGTGCACTCAGTTGCTAGTTTATAAAAGTCTACAATATTCTTTTCCTAAAGTGTGTGTGTTTGTGTGTGTGTGGTAATTACCAAACTTTTAGTTTAATGAAAGCAGTTCACAGTGATATCACATAATACCAGGCTCTTACCATTCACCCATAGATCCATTTTTCTCTGCCTCCTTCCTAGCAAAGTAAGTATTAAAATCAAAAAATAATCATCTTCCTTTTGATGCCATCTCTATGGCATCAAAATTAGAAAACTAATTTTGTTACATCTTGACACATCAGTATTCACTGTGTTGACTATGGCTTTATTTTTATATAAAGCTTAAAAAGAGAAAATATTGAACAGTAGTATAACATATTTGTCATTTTTACAGCCCTAGTTCCAACCCTCAGTTGAGAAAGGTTACTTTTTCTTTGATGGATCCTTTAATGAAATATTTATTTTTGTACCACCACGATTTCACAGTGTGCTGTTATGAAAGTAACTCAAATATTACATATTTAAATCCTAAGTTTCTCCATAGTGTCAATGAGCGGGAGATAAAAGGCCAACAAATAAAGCCTTTTATTTGAGAAGAGCCAGTAAATAATTTTAAAACACAGTAAGAAAATTTAAATTATAAAAGGTAAATGGATTTATATTTGGAAAATGACACATTTAAAGTATTCTCTACAAAAATCTTGTTTTAAAAACAGTGTTTCATCAATTCTTCTTGACATCCATAATAATGACAAAATATCCTTACACATTTTCATATGTATTATTTTCTAAATGGTATAATAAAAGCTGTCAGCTACCCCCTCTGCATAAAAACAGAAAAGTAGAATCCTTTGTTCTGTGAGTGACTGCATTTGCACATTATAGAACTATGAAATATTTACAAAGGGAAGGTTAAATCAATACGGCTCTAAAATTTGTACTTCAGTCTTCGGGGATTTATATCATCTTGATTTAATGAACTACGAGGAGTGAGAATGTTGACACACAGAAAAAAAATATTTCGGTTTCTCCTTTATTGTACATACAGGAAGTATTGAAGTAGGATTTGTTGATACCTAGGCAGTAACTAATTATTACTTCAACTATCATTTGAGAAAGCTCACAGCTAAAAGCAGATGCCAGCCATCAAAAAGAGAAAAAATATGCTGCATACTACAGTAAAGAAATACTGTATCTTCATTTAACTTAGTTTGTCAAAAATCTTTTAAAATATTTTATATTAATAGTATTTAATTTTTATAATACAAAGATTAGCCCAGATATATCAAACATATAAAAATATAAATACTATATATAGTTATCTAAAATATATTGTACATGCTATATATTATAATAATGTATGTGCATTTAATATGTCAATTATGCCTATATATCTCATTATATCACAACAAATCTGAGTTGTGAACCTAACTTTTCTTATTGTAGTACAAGACTATGTTCATCAAACAGAACAGAAACATCTCTTATTTGCAAAAATAGCCAATCTCAGTTTTTTCCAATGAAAGCATTAATGAGGAAGTACAAGGATTGAAGGAGGGAAACAAAGAGCTTTGAAAAGCGTATTTTCTTGATACATAAGACAGAATCATAAATACTTATAAAAGGGCATAGGATATGTCAAGATGAAAGCTTAGGTGAAATGCAACTTGCTTCTTTTATAGAACTGATTCGTTCGTTTCAAGTTCACATTGTTACATACATATGTTATATTACATTGTATAAACTAGAAAATTCTTAACATCATCAGTGGAAACATCAGACTGTATTTAGATGTACTGTTCATAAGTGTATTCAATCTAAATTTACTAATTTACAAGACCCAGTGATTTCAAACTCTTGATAGAAAAGAGACCAAGGGGAAATAACAAAATTTTAGTAGGCTCATGACTCTGGTTCTAACAATTGTCTCCTCTGTGATCTAAGGCAAGTTACTTTTTCTCCCTGAACCCCAATTACCAGCCTGTGTAAGATAAATAAACCCGCTTACCTCACACGACTATTTTAAAGACCCAAAGATGTTATAAACTCTGTTTGTAATGTGTTATGTAATTCTGGTGGGACATAAAAATCAGTTTTACCTCCATATTACATATTGCTTAAGTTTTTATTAAAACAACCCCACAGTAATTAACAACTATTTATTGAGCACAGATTCCCTGAGCACATACCTGTTAAAAAGCAGAAGACCAGAATTCCCTGAAGTGTATAGCAGTGAAAAGGGGAAAGTCAAAATTAAATTAGAAAGGAAAGGAAAAACAAAATTCATTGCATTAAACTAAACATAATTATGTAATATTTCTATTCAACTGGAAATGCTTACCTCATCTTTTATTATACTTCACATGGGCCTCTTAATTAAGTAATGATGTTATTTTGCTACTTGGCCAAGGTTCCCCAGAAAATAAAACATTAGATATAGCTCTAAGTGCTAATGTGCAATTAGGGACTGCAGAACCCCAGAATAGAAGCAGGAGACAAAGGGAGTAAAGGAAAGATGGATGCAGTGGAAGCTAACTGAAAATGTGTCATCAGGTGGCTGAAAATAAATGCAATTGATTGCTTGATTTCCTGGGACCTTCCTCTGAGAAACCATATAAGCTACATCTCAGGACCATTCTTTGAGTACACAGAGAAAGGGGAAAGAAAAACAATTTTCAGCTAGCTCCTACCCATCAAAATGTTTGGTACACAGAGCATTAATTCTTGTTGACTTTCAGAATCTTCCAGTGTTCCATGGCTCTTGGTGAATAGGAAAGCCCTGAAGCAGAGGTGAGATAGATAGTATGAGGTGAGACACTGTTAGATCACATCTGTGTAAAGTTACAGCCCATAGTGCAGCTGGATCCACTGAGAAATGAAGCTGAGAAAATCAGAAACAGGGTGTAGGATATGGCTGGTACACAACACACAGAGTGGTTACTATGTTCCAGTTTTATTCTCACAAAAATACCTACCTACCCCTAATCTGATGATATTCTCATCTTGTCAATGGGTCGCTAGATCATGACCGAGCTAAAAATTCCAGCCTCCGTCAAGTACCTCTTGCCATGTCATGCATATGTTAGAAACAGGCACTCCAAAAGAAAACAGGCCTATTTACTGGACAAAGCAGATAAAGGGAAAATACTGGAATAGCTCTTATTGTACCATTATTTTACTAATAATTTCCAACCTCTAATGCTACGGCAGAAAAATCGTAGGATCTTAGTGTTTTCCTCGGGTACATTATACTAATTACTCAGCACTCTTGAACTAAGACTTGAACACTGTTGAGTGCCCATTAAGTTACTTTGCTTCTCATTTCAAAAGAAAAAAAAAAGTCAAGAGGAAAGGATCTGAAGTCATCAATGTGAATGATCAAGTGGTATGAGCAAGTTTCAGCAACCCAGGCTTTGTCTGTGGCTTGGCCTCCTTAGAAATCAGTGCCCCTCCCTTTTCAAACTCTTGTAAATGTAGGCAATGCTAGTTTCTCCTTGATCTTTCCAGACTGTTTTATCAGATAATTATGCTATCTGATAAAAGGAGAGAAAGGGGCTATCTTCATTAGCTAGTTCATGCAGCTAGCTTATTTTTATAGTTATAGATAAGCTAATTCTAAAATGTATATGCAATGGCAAA
Source organism: Macaca nemestrina (assembly GCF_043159975.1). NCBI lineage: Eukaryota > Metazoa > Chordata > Mammalia > Primates > Cercopithecidae > Macaca > Macaca nemestrina. The sequence continues at coordinate 16,993,664 of NC_092138.1, read as the reverse complement.
GAACCTAGACTAGCCAAAACAATTCTGGTATAAAAGGAAGTTGGAGGACTCACATTTTATAATTTTAAACTCATTATAAAGCTTTGGTGATCAAAACATTGTGGTTTTAGCGAAGGGGTAAGGCTCCTACGTCAATAAGACAAAATGGAAAGTTCAGAAATAGACCTATACAAATATGCCAATTAGTTTTTGACCAAGGTTCAAGGCAATTCAATGGAGAAAGAATAGCCTTTTCAGCAAGTGGTGTTGGGACATCCATATGCAATAACATGGATATCAACATAAACCTCATACCTTCCACAAAGATTAAATCATGATGGATCATAGACCTAAATGTAAAATGTTAAATGTTTAGAAGAAAGCATAGGAAAATATCTTTTTCAATCTATATTAAGCAAAAAGTTCTTACATATAACACCAACTGCATAATTAATTTTTAAAAATAGATGTTAACAGCAAAATTTAAAACCTTGGTTCTGCAAAAGATACTATGAAGGGAATGTAAAGAGAAGCTAAAGGCTGGAATATATCAATTGCAAATCACTTGGATCCTGAACTTTAAAACTCAACAGTAAGAAAATGATCCAGCTTTAAAAAAAAAAAAAATGGGCAAAAGGTTTGCACAGATACCTCATCATAAAAGATATATAAAGAAACCAGATAGATGGCAAACAAACACATGTACAGATGTCCAACGTCATTTGCCATTAGGGAAATGCAAATTAAAACAACGATGTGATATTACTAAGCCACTAACAGAAGGGCTAAAACAAAAAGAACTAACAAAACTAAGGGCTAGGGAGGAAGTAGAGCAACTGGAACTTGCATATAATGTGAAGATGGCAATGCAAAAGGGCAAAGTCTCTCTTACAAAGTTAAACATACTTACTATATGACCCAGCAATTCCACCCTTAGGTATTTACCCTAGAGAGATTAAAACTTATGTTCACACAAAGCCTATACATGAATGGTTATAGCAGCATTATTCTTACGTGCCCAAACTAAGATATTACATATTCTTATGTGCCCAAACCCAAATGTTCTTCAATGAGCTGATAAACAGTGTTACAGAAAATGGAATAATACTCAGCAAGCAAAAAGAACAAACTACTGATAAACAATACTCAGACAGATCTCAAAGTTGTTAAGCTAGGTGAAGAAAAGCCATTCTCAAAGGTTAAATACTATATGGTCCCATTTATAAGACATTTGCAAAAAGACATAACTGTAATATCAGCAAACAGATTAGTAGTTGCCAGGGGATAGGGTGGGGAAGGATATTTTTATAAAGGAGCAGTAGAGAGTAGGTACAGGGTAGGTTTGAAGGATGATGAAATGGTCTATAACCTGATTGTGGTGGTCATAATACAAATGTATACACTAAAGCTTGTAGAACTTGCCACAAAATAGTCATTTTAACTCTATGTTAATTTGAAAATAGAGGATTGTGGGAGTAAGTTAACTTCATTCTGCAGAGGAAGATACCCCCAGTGTAGTCCAGTGTACACTTTCTGTACACTTTCTTGTCCACTCTCCGGCAACTTTAGATAATTTTAAGAAAAGGACTAAAAGAAATTATTTTACACTGTATTTCTCTCCAAATCCCTAAGATTTCCTATGAATAATATTTTCTAGGCAGGTAACCTTTTAGATTATAAGAATATAATTCATGCCCCAAGTTCTTCTGTATTTCAAATTATCATTTTTTCCAATCAAGGTATTATTAATCATTAAATAACATTTGAAAGGCACACTTAGAAAGTAAAATAACCTTTTAGAAAACTAATTGTTACCCAAAGCATCTATTTTCCTCTGTCACAAAACAAATGTTTGTGAAAGATGCTATAGCCTTCCAGGAAATGTGGTCAACCTTTGTCAAAATCACAGTGCTTCTGTCTAAGGGTGTCCTAAAACACCATTCAGAATAGTAATTTATTGTGATGCCTTTTAAAAAGAAATCATTTCTTGTCTACATACAATTGCGACTTATTAATACCCAATGTACCCAATCTGGACTAAGTCCATGTTGCATGACACGTATTAGACGGTAATGATTTTTTAGATAAAACAAAAGCACATTTTTCAAACCTATGACCTGGAAGTGAAAGACTTTAAATTCCATTAATAATTTGAGACAGCAGCCTCCCTACTGTGAAGTCCAGGGAAAGGTGTGCATCTGTTATTAATACATTACCATAATGTTCCAACCATCTGTCTAAATAAAAACTAGGATGGGGAGGTATTTAAATAAATATTCTTTCTGAGAGGGAGACTAATTACGATGTAAAATTCCAGAGGCTTTTACCAAAAATCAATACTAGATCGGTAGTATTTTTTCTTCTACTATGGTTTTTTTTTTTACTACTATTTCTTTTTAAAAGACTGAATTTCCAAAATCTACTGGAATAAACAGGAAAACTCTAGATCTGTGTGAGCTCTATTCCTAGATTATGTTTGTTGGTATTTTGGCTTCAATAAATGACATGGCAACTAGCAGCCTGCCATTTGCTATTGTCCTTGATGTGTTACCCAATGTGGGACTAGAGCTGCATCCTAACAGCTTATCTAATAAGACATTCACAGCTGAACACAATAGTTATACCTCTCACCGGTAAAGGGAGAACAAAGTTTATACATAATGGCTTAAGCTCTATTCTAGGAGTGTATTCTAGAATTCCAAAATCCTAGAACAAGTTGGTTTGATTTTGGTTTCAAACCCCTTGATTGAGCTTTCTGTCCTTGTAAGGTATTATTCTTCCTTCTGGGTTTGATCATGGGGGAAAAAAGTCCTAGCCATTATCCTGCAACTGTGCTAATGTCTTCACCGGTCTTAGACCTCAGGACTTAATCTTAATTTTTACAGACATGACTCGAAATGCACCTCTGGTTGGCTTGGATAGCTGATCATCATCTCTAGCAAAACTTTTAAGCCTCTAAAATTGCCTTTGTCTTCTGGTTAGTCTCATGTCAAAATGAGATGTAGGAGGGAAGGAGAGAGGATAAACTCTCCACATTGGAGCAAAGGAAGAGGTCAAATGCTCAGGCTCACTCAGACCCACGGTATGGGACTAATAGCAGTGCTGTCAAAAATTCTTTCTCTTTCAGAACTGGGCTGCTTTCTATGTTCCAATACAACATGCTGAACTCTGACCTCACATGTATCTTTTAGAGAGTAGACATTCACCAATTGACTTAGTTAGTTTCTAGTCCTTGCATATTTATGTTTTCTATATCTTATGGCACAAAACAGACTAAAAATTTGTACAGTATGAAATGTATATCGAGTTTGTACCTGAAATTGTCCCAGATAGTAGGTATATAGAAACATTACCACACCTTTCCTCTAGGTGTTTGTATTATAATGGGGAAGGCATACATAGAAAGACTAAGATACAACAGAAAGAGAGGAACATAAACAGATGTTCATGAGAAAGCTGTGAAAGCCCACAAGAATGATTTACTCTCACACACAGTGCAGTCAGGAAAAAATATCAGGCTATTATGACACAGATCATGGAATCAAATCAGATAGAGAAGTGCATAAAGGACATTTCAAACCAAAATTCTTCATCCCACAAAATGTTTCCAGTCGGTTGCACTTATTTTTTCAGTGGGCTTGTTACAGAGTAGCATAATCAATATTCATGTTCAGATGATTAATAGTATTTTAAAACATGTACGAATAGAAGTATTGGCAGTAAAGAAAAAAGAAAAAAACATTCTCTTCCGGAAAAAAAATATTGGCAGTGTGGCAATTCTGGACTCCTTTCTGAATCTTACTGCCTGTTTTCCTAGTGGTAGTTTATTGTGCATATATCAATTCAAGTGTTAATGGATATTTTGTGTATATTCAGTGTCTGCCACAGTTCTAAATGCTTTACACGTACTGCATTTTCTTGGTTCTAAGACGTATGTTTTTTCCACATTTTAACAACCTTTGACATTGGAGTATGACTCACATATGATGGCTTATAATAATTTAATTAGTGGCATTTTCTTTTTTCTGGTGCATAACATAAAATAATGCTGTACCTTTAAATCAATAATATCATCGTATTAATTAAATATCATGGTAATTCTTTCAAAACCCACATCATTCTATGTAAAATCTGCATTTTAAAGAGAAGACAAGACACTTATGTAGGTTACATTCCTAGTAAGCGTCAGAGCCAGTAATCAAATCCAGGGAGTATGGACTCCATATTTGTGCTCTTGGACACTGTCTGTAATGCCTCTCAAACAACACCGCATATTACAAACCAGACCTTTTGTTCTCTAATAAGATCACACCTACTGAAGAAAATATAAAACATCCTATTCATATTAATTTTTAACAGAAAGTGTTTTTGTAGTACATGCCCCTGAAAAACAAAAACAAAAACAAAAAACATTGTGGCACAAGATGACCATGAAAGAAATAGAAACCTCCAAGCAGTCATGCAAAGACTCCAATACTTTCTCCCTGTAGAAAAACATCATGTATAATTACTAATGGAAATTCCATATTAGAAGTTGTGAAGAATCAGGAGAAAAGCACCTGGTAGGGAATTGCTGAGCTGACACCAACACTGAGTATATGGTAAAGACAGAAATTACATAAGGCAGAGTTTCTTCACCCCAGCCTTCCTGATATTTTGCAGCAGGTAATTTTTGGTTGTAGAGGGCCTTTTCATTGTCCTTTTATTGAGCAGTATCCTTGGCTCTACCCAGTAGATGCCAGTAACACTCCCACAGGGTGACAAGCAAAACTATCTCCAGACATTGACAAATGCCTGTTGGGGAGCAAAATCATCCTCAGTTGAGTACCACTGATTTAAAGTATCTTCTATTATCTCATATTCTGTAGCACACAGAATATATTTAATGTGTGCTGTTGGTGATAGGAGTGAAGAATAGACAAATGGGTGAGAGAAAGAAAGAAAAGGCAAGACGGAGGAAAAGAAGGAGACAGAAACAAAGAGAGTCTACACTATTTACTAATATTCAATCAATAGCAATTAATTTTGACTCTAAATTCAGAGACTAGACAGTATTCAGTAGTACTATAAACCAAACAGAAAACTCACTCCTTAATGCAAAATCATATTTAGTAACTCTTATATTTTAGAAAGAATTTATATAAAATGTCAACCATAAGAGTGAAAAATAACTGTTCCCTTAGGAGTGCAATGGTTATAGATCTGATTTTCTTAAGCATATTATGAGTTTGTTTAAAAGAGTTAATAAACAGTGTTATTGACAGACATATGCTCATTTCATTGAGATGAAATTGTAATTGAATTGATAGGTAATGACCCTTTAAATCATAAGAATAAAACCCAAGTGGATTCTTGCACAAACCCCAAGGCAGAATTTCTCTACATTAGTCATATTATTATTGATATGCTGTCATGCTGATATTAATACTCCTGCATGATGCTACATCAATAAGGCATTAAGGTTTTTATATTTTCTGTTCTTATGAGGAAGTTTTAGAAAATATAATAAAAAGGAATAGCTCTGTGTTAACAATATAAATGTATTCCAAATGCATTTATCCATTCAGTAAATATTTATTGAGCACCAATCCAGAAATTGTGACATAATTGTAAGCTTTTTTCTTGAAATATATTCATAATAATAAAAACCCAATTCTATAGTTCAAATATGTGTAATTAATATGTTGTTATTTGCATTTATATGTTCTAGCTATCTAGAGGTTAGGTTTTTGTCATTAATAAAAATATGTAGTTTAATTCTTAAAGTACTAAAATGCCCTCCTCCCCCAAGACATTCCACAATAAGCTAAAATAAAGATAATGACATAGAGGTATCCTATTTCACTGTTGTAGCTACTTTCACCAACAATCTGTCTCTCTTGATGCTCAAAACCACTCTGTGAGATTGAGCAGGTTTTATTATTATTTATCCATTTTTAAGATGGGCAAATGGAGATTTTAAGGGATTAAAAGACTAAACTGAGAATATCACACATTTAGTCAGTGAGAAAAAAAATGGGATTTTTTTATTCCAAGCACTATTTTTATTACACTATAGTAATGTTTCATTCATTTTTTATAATAATAGATAATAGAAAATTATTCTTGCATTTCTGTTTAATAAAATATATTCTAAAAGCAGTGCTTCTCCAATCGAACTGGGTGTCAAAATCACCTGAGTCAGTGAGTCTGGGTAGTTCATGATCCACTCTTTGAGAAACATTGCCTTTAAATATTAATATTTTAATATTTGAAAATGAATGAATACCTTAGATTATATTCCCAGGCTCAGAAAAATTCTTTAGAATGGAGATAAAATAGAGAAAAGGCAAACAGGACTGAAACGGAAGGAAAGGCGTTAAAAAAAAATGGAAGCAGATAGTAACATGAATTCCACCCATTGTATGAATTTGCCTTCAGGAATCCTTGCCGTAAGCCATACTTTTAAGACTACACTTATCCTCAACCATCTGTTTTGAATTAGAAAACCCATTTCCCTCCAATTGCTCTTATAGTAATGCTAAGCACATAACCAAATTTCCAATGACTGTTTTTTTGTTTTTTGTTTTTGTTTTTTTTAGAACTAATCCAATGTCAGCTTGATCTTGTATGTATATCATAGTAAGTCTTGAAAAATTTAGTGTGTCCTCTGTTCTGTATCTTAGAAGTTCTTGACCTAGACTATTTGGTAGTCCTGTCAATTTTTAGTAATGTTTATTTCAATGTAAGAGATTATATTATACCCAAAGGTTGAAATTATAAGCCCACTTAACATCCCATTTAGTAGAAAGGAAGAAAGGTCAAAAGTGATAGAATATGTCAGTATCTAGAAAATAATAAAAACTTACATTTATATGGTGACTTGGAGTGTTCCCAAGATGCTTTAACATATATTATCTTATCTGCTATAGACCTATAAATCAGGCAGGAGCCACAGTCTCATTTTGCATAGGAGAACTTAAGATTACAATGATGTTAAGTGATGTGTCTATGGCCACATGCCTAGAAACAGCACAAAAGTGCACTTCATCTGACTCTTAAACTAGAAGGCCTTCCTATGTAGTATATATCAAATGCTAAAGGGTTTTACACCTATCCATGCTTTTTCTATGTCTTCTTCGATACTTTCTATTTCTTCTGTGGTTACATGATATCTGTGCTCCCCAGAGATTTGCTCTATGCCTTCTGCTCTTCTTCCTCTACATTTTATCCCTGAGTCATGTGATCCAAATATTCTTTTCCATTTCAATTTCCTTATTACCAATACTGCCTAAATTTATGTTTTCAATTTAATCCATATATTTATACATCCAACTATCTAATGAATTATATCTCCTTAGATATAATTACAGGTGTGTCTCACTCGTTGTTAATGAATATGACCTCACCATGTACACTAATAAAACTGCTTCTCCTGTATTATCTCTCTCCTGGAGAATGATATTACCATGAACTCAGTTGCCCAAGAGGGAAGTCTGAAAGTCATGTTAGACTGTTTCATCTCATTGTCCACTCCCCACATCCAAATGTACCAGCCACAGTTCTGGTGGATTTGACTTCTAAAATAGTATCTACCATTTTCTCTTCCCTACCACTGCTGTCACTGCCTCCCTTCGTCACTTTATTTTATCTTGCCTGAATCACAACAATATTTTCCTAACTGGTCTCTCTTTAGTTTCTCCAATTTCTACTGATCATAGCTGCCAAAATATATTTTTGAAAACAAATCTGGTCATACTGATCACATGCCTCCCTGAGGAACTTGCCAGAGCTTTCAAAATCAAGATCAACCATTAGTTTAGTTCATATTTCTAATTTCTGCTTCTTTCCTCTGCCTCTCTGCTGACTCATATTTCCACCCACCATACTTCTTTGGCCATATGTGACTTTCACTTCAGCTATACCGAACTACTAACAATTCTTCAAACATATCATGCATTTTCTGTCTCCCAAAAATGCTGGAAAGTCATTTATTCCCTAACCCATGACCTTGACATAGTTAACTACTTTTCCTCCAGAACTCAGCTCAGATATCAAATTATACATAAAACATTTTTCTATCTAACCACACTCTAATTTATATGCCTCCTCATTGTATTTCCATTTGTGAAGAGCCATTAAGATGTTCATACATTTTAAACATGTATTTACCCTAAAAATTTCAATATATAGGAAAGGTTATAAGTATGAAGTCATTGGCCTCTTCTAGGAAAACACCTGACTTTTTAGACTTTCAACTTCTGTGACTTCTAAACTTATTACACAATACGTCAGTACATCAACTGAAAAAGAATATTTTAAGCTATTGTTTTGCTCTTGGAAACATTCAGGTTTGGCAGTGTTGACATCAGTTTTTCTCTTCAGCAATATTTGTGCAATTATTTTGATATATTATTGAATGTTATGGTTATTTTGTAAATAATGTAAAATTTAGAAGAAAAGAAAAAATGCTGATACAAGTAAAAATACTGGTTCTACAAGTGTAATAAAATTGCAAAAAGAAAGAATTCAGGAAATTTTTAGCTTCAGTCAGTCACTCACTAGAATTAAACTGGTTGGCAGTGTCCCACTGCAAATAAAAGAACAAAGGCCTTCTGTGAATAACTGTTGGAAACATATTGTCTTAAAAGAAATACAGTCATGGATTTTATAAATTCTTTTGCTTTGGAGAATGGACTTTCCCTTATAACTAGTAAGCATATTGTACAAATTTCACACATTGTACTTTCATAGAACTATCTAGGAATGCATTATATCTTATCACATGGGCCAATTTGTACCCATGAAAACTGAGAAGCAATCTAGATATGCACCAGTAGAATGGGAACAAATTAATTGATGCCACAGTCACTAGATAGAATATTATGCAGTCTTTATTAGGAAGGCTATGTAGGAACCTGAAAACATAGTTATAATTTAGTATTAAATTGAATGGCAAATTAAACACTGTATGCCTATTAATTCATTTTATTTATATATATATTAATAATATATCCCTATATATCAATATCATTCTATACATAATATATCACAATGGAAAATTATTTGAAAGGGTTATATCAAATTTACAAAGCTCTTCAGTTTTAATAGTGAAATTATAGATAATTTATCCCTATATTTCAAGATCTTTATGATTATTTCTAGACATAATTAGATGGTAAATTTCTAAAAGTTTAGGAGGAGGCTATTTCTATAAGCTCAACATCAGGCAAGGAATGAACATCAATCATATATAAAATAATTATCTTGCAGCTTTGTAAGTCCTCTATTGAGGAGAAAGCATATTTCCAGTTATAAAAGAGGCAGATGCATATTAGAAGCATGATTTTGCTATTTTTTAAACTTCAATATGATGAAAAGAGCTGTGAGATGTCAAGGTGACAAGGGCTGAAAAACACTGAACTGTTCTATTGTCAATTTGTTTACATGGATCTATGTTTTCTAGAATCCCCTTATATCACTTCAGCTTAGAGTTGGCTAAATGGGAAGTTGCATGAGATTTGAGAGATAGAGGTGAAACACCAGCCATTACACTCTAAATATCAATATTTGTTGGTGGCAAGTAGAGAAAGGTGCCAAGGATATCCAACGTGTTCCAGTTTGCCTTCCTTTCCTACTCAGCAACCAGCTTTCCTTAGCAATTGTTGGCCATAATAACTAACAGACGCCCCAGGTCTATCACCACCATTTAGATGTGCACTAACCCAGAAAGGTAGCAGTCACAAAGCACCAACTTCCATAGATGCCTGCATCAGACCTCTTTATGGTCCTACTCTAGTAGTAGTATGACTTAGCTTCCAGAATTACCAGCAAATTCTGACTCATTGCCTTATACTAGAAATGGCTAGGGACATTTCTCTGATCTTCTAACCTCCACCCTCCTTTGGAATACTATTGCCAGAAAGGATATAGGATCTTATATCTATAATAATTTCCTTATACCAAGATATACTTCCGTGTACCAAACTAAAGCAGTTATTGATACCAGAAGCTGAGAGTGTCATAAAAATCTGAAATATGTGGACTGGCAGTAGACAGAAGTTATGAGTGTCTTACTGTTAGTAAAGGCCTGAAAGATGGACAATTTCTATTAGAGGCTGAAGAAAAGGGGATCTAACATGGAAAATTAAGCTATCAAATAATCACATATAATCTAATTGGAATATATATATACATATATATATATGTATATAATAGGAATAGACAGTGGTACTGAAAAGTAGAGGCTGAGAATTCTCCTAAAGCAGTATATATGATTACAGATGAACTCTGATTAGGGAAATGGTTACTCCAAGGGTGCTTGTTAAAATAATGTGGATTGCACCTAACTTCCAGACTTTCTGCTTCAGTCATCAAGGAAAGGTCCAGGAATCTGTGTTTTTTAAAAAAACCCTAGAAGATTGTATTATCAATGAACCAATCACCATTAGACACTCAATCACAGAGAGGGAGATGGTCATAGCAGAAAAATTATATAAACTAGTCAGGTCAATGGAAAATGGAACAAAGGTCAAATCTCACTCGAATTTATAAGCAAAAATTCTAGATATGTGCATTAGGTTGAGGAACATGCACACAAGTCAGTCATGAAATAGAAATTTAAAATAATATAAGACATCCTCCAACTAATAGTTATTCTTCTTTTTTTGGTGGGGGAGGGTACTTCGTATATATTAATATTGACAAAGTAGTTTCAAGAGAAAGTAAAAGCAACAGAAATGTAAGCACAAAAGGTAAAGTAGTCAGATTCTAAAAAGGAAAGGAAAATGAGTTTTTTAGATATTACATTTAGTTACACTATAATCTCTTCATGTAATTGCATATAAAATATCAGTTTCGAACATTAAGAGATGAGTCTCAGACTAGGAAAGAGACAGAGACAAGGTAGATTCTTCTTACCATATCTGAAAAATTCATTTGATCAATTAGTCCTACTAGAGGTCAACATCACTTCTCACAGTCTGAAGTTGCTATTGCCTTTTAAGCAAACATCTTACTCTTGTTAAAGCATTTTTATGACGACTACAGCAAATTAAAGATAATCTAAAAAATTGCTATGCTTTGGGAGGCCGAGGCAGGTGGATCATGAGGTCAGGAGATCAAGACCATCCTGTTTAACATGGTGAAACCCCATTTGTACTAAAAATACAAAAAAACATTAGCTGGGCCTGGTGGCAGGCGCCTGTAGTCCCAGCTACTCGGGAGGCTGAGGCAGGAGAATGGCATGAACCTGGGCTGCGGAGCTTGCAGTGAGCCGAGATCGCTCCAGCCTGGGGAACAGTGTGAGACTCCTTCTCAAAAAAAAAAAAAAAAAAATTGGTATGCTTGCTATGACGGTCAAATTCTATGTGTCAATTTGGCTAGGCTAGGAAGTCCAGTTGTTTGTCCAAACACTGATCTAGACGTTGCTGTGAAGGTATTTCATAGATGTGATTAACATCATCAATCAGCCGACTTTAAGTAAAGATTACTCTCGACATTGTGAATGGATCTCCTGCAATCAGTTGAAGGCCCTAAGGGTGAAACTGACGTTTCTTAAAGAAGAAGATATTTTGCCTCAGGACCATGACAGAGATTTTGCCTGAAGTTTTGGCCTATCTGCCTACCCTATGAAGTAAGGACTCAAACTGCAATGTTAGCTTTTGCCTGAGGTAACAGCCTGCCAGTCTGTCCTACAGATTCAGGACTTATCAGCCCCCACAATTATGTGAGCCAATTCCTTAAATTTCTTTATACGTCTACACACACTATATACACATGTACATACACATATCCTGTTGGTTCTGTTGCTACTGACTGATACACCTCCCAGTGAGCAACAGAGGCTATTTCCTTCCCATCAAATCTGTGCAAGCCTTTGTGGAGTTCTTGACCAGTAAAATACAGTGGAAGTGATGTTCTCAGGACTTCTGAGGTTACATCATAAGAAAACTTGCAGCATTCACCTAGGTTTTCCATGACACTCACTCTTGGGACGCTTGTTCTTGGAAGCCAGAGCCTAACTCACATGGAAAAGCATGTACAGGTTCTCCAACAAATAGTCCAGCTGAGCTCCAGCTGAAGCCAGCACCAACTGCCAGTCATGTGAGTGGCCATCTTGGATGTCCAGTTGACTGTAGCCTCATGAGAGACCATGAGCAAGAATCATGGCAGTCAACCCACAGCACAAAAATAAAGATATTTTAAGCCAACAAATTTGGAAGTGATTTGTTATATAGCAATAGATAACTTGAGTGATGATAAAGCAAAAGGAAGTGCCTCAAATAGTGCACCCAGGAAGAGAAAATTAAACATTTCTTCTTCACAGAAGAAATATCACAGAAAAATTACTATGGACCCAAGGGCCAAAGATTTAGAATTAACTTATTTTTAATTTTATTTTTAATTTGGCTTCTTGCAAGTGAGAATTAAAATACAAATCTGAACATTACCCAAAGCACATTTTTTATCATAAATTTCTCTGCCATCAGATATATAATCTTTAAAAAACTACTCACAGAGAAGTGTCTGGTGAAAACTGAACGCAAGTAAAATCTGTATAGGCCAAGCAGCTTTTCTGTAATAATGTGCAAGGATAATGCTACCATCTAATCAACCTAATTTGCAAAATGCCAAAAGCCAGTAGTATGTAATCCTGGGTAATGATTAACATAGATTTCTTAAAGATGGGCAAAAGCAAAATGTAAATTATTTTAATACATAGATTGAGCATTATAAATTCTGAGAAAATGTGCATTTTGTCCTTTTTATGTTTTTCTAAAAGCAAAACTATATGATGCTTTTCAGAGACAAGGTAAAAATGATAATGAATATTAGATTGCTGTTATTTGGGGTATAATTACACTTAATAGAATAATCGTCACCTAAATCAGAATTTACAAAGATCAAATGGGATAAAACCATGTTGATTTTAAAATAAAGGGAAAGGTATGAATGTTTTTCCTTTTAGAAAGGGCAATATTTTTATCTTTAAGATCTCTTTTGACTATGATAGATACAGAGGTAAACAAAGACATAGAAATAGGTGAAGACGTAGTCTGTGTGCTCCAGAATGTGAATAAAGGCTATCATTTGCATTCATGTGATTTCTGGATATAGTTAAATGGAAAAATCATGACCCTCACAAATGGAACTATATGGTTTCAGTTTGAAACACGCAATTTCAAGACAAAATAAAAATGGTTATCACACTGACATTCACCACTTTTTTTTTTTTTTTTTTTTTGAGACAGAGTCTCGCGCTCTGTTGCCCAGGCTGGAGTGCAGTGGCACGATCTCGGCTCACTGTAAGCTCTGCCTCCCGGGTTCACGATATTCTCCTGCCTCAGCCTCCCGAGCAGCTGGGACTACAGGCGCCCGCCACCACACCCGGCTAATTTTTTGTATTTTTAATAGAGATTGGGTTTCACCCAATGTTAGCCAGGATGGTCTCGATTTCCTGACCTCGTGATCCGCCCACGTCAGCCTCCCAAAGTGCTGGGACTACAGGCGTGAGCCACCGTGCCTGGCCAACATTCACTTCTTAAGTAGAAGACTAGAGGTAGTAGAGACATCTCAAACTTAAGACTATTCTATTAAAAAAAAAAAAAAAAGGAAAAAGAAAAAAAAAGTGAAAAGTAAGATTTTAAAGCTCAGGCTCTCTTGCAGTTACCTTGATCCTTATGAAATCAGTTATATTTTACAGATTAAAATCTTAAAAACATGTACAATTTAATTCTACAGCCCCTTAAAGTCAAACTAAATCTTTTTCTAACACTGATGTGAGGAAGGGGAATTATATACACCTTAAGGCATTAACTTCAAAATTTTACTCAGCTGGGAAGACAGTTACACCACGATCTTTTCAAAAATCTATGTCAAAAGAAAGATTAAGAGCTTCTATGCTATTTCTTTCTTAATATTTGAGACATTTTTCATCTATTCATAAGAAATGAGGTTGTATCTTTGATAATGTATGTCCATATAAAGAGATCATTCAGAAAAAGTTTATTTGCCTTTCCCTCACCATCATGTTAATTGTGCATACAATAATTACCTAATGAGTCAGGGCAGCTAACTCAGCATATTCTTCCCTTTTTTATATTAGCTCATCATTCCAAAATTCAAAGAACGCCATGAATCATAGCATTCATGCATTGACATTCTGAAGAAAACAATTCTGCATAACTTTTAAAGTTGTATGACAGATACAATTAGTAAAAAAGGGATTTCTGTGCTGTTATTTTCTGTGGAAGAAAACAAAAACACAAATTCTTCTCAATCTTTGTTATTTCAAAGCACTCTTTACTGAAAGGAAAATGCTCTTTACTGAAAGGAATCCTGCCATGTAAGAAAGACAAAGTACAAGAATGCAACAAAAATATTTTTCAAAGCAAAATAGCCTAACCTATTGAAAGTAGTTTGATGCCATACGGCTAGCCCCAATGACTCCTTGCTTCATGGTTTCTCAGATGTTGTATACCGGAATGCTATTTGAACTGCGTCATTCCAAACAAGAGACAATGAAATATCTTTACATGCTGACCTTGGCAGCAACACATTCTCTCCCTTTTCCTCACTCCCAGTCTTACAGGTTAATACTGTAATGTCAGATTTTTAAGATATATTTTTAAAATATTTCCCCAAAGACTTGGTTATTCATTTGTAGTTAAAATGACACCAAGAGATGTATGATTGAAAAACTGAAGAGTTCTCTAGGAGGCTTGAATTGTTTCAGCAATGGACGTTGGGCTGTGGGGCATGGGAGACACCACCAGGGAGCTCTAAAATGCAAAGTCTCCCTGAGAACAGTCTCTGTCGTAAAACCCATATCTACAGGGACATGTCTAAGAAGGTTAACTCTCTTTTGGATTAAGTGCCCAATGGAGGATTTGAAACCCCAGAGTTAAGCCAACTTAATCAAGACTGAAGGTTTTAGAGGACAAACAAAAGGGTTTGTGGAATTGAACTGGGTAAACATCTTTCTCTCAAATCATTTGATATGGTTTGTGTTAGTATATTCTTTCTATCCACATCATTTATCTCTATCTATCTATCTATCTATCTATCTATCTATCTATCTATCTATCTATTCTATCTATCTATCTTCTATCTTATTGTCTTATGCAGCCAAATAATGTAAAAAACACTCCCATCATGAGGGTTGCCAGTGCGATTTTTACATCCCATAGAAGGCCAGGAAGCTAGAAAGTTAAGTACAAGGAAAAGGAAAAAACTGGGCTAATTATATCTCTAGACCTGTAAGTGAGCCCTGGTTCAGCTGCTTGCCACTTGAAAGCCAGACATGAGAGATGAGGGTTGGTGAGAGGAAAAACAAGTTTATCTGAAGGTCCAGCAAACTGAGAAGATGGTGAACTAGCATTCTAAAGTACCATCTTACATTTCTTCAGGTTGACCAGAGGGTTTTTACGGGAGGGAAGTATGGGGAAGAAGAGAGAGCTGGTATCAAGAGATACTAATGACCACAGACATGTGGGCGCCAGGGAGGGTCCAAGGAGGTTGGAAACTTGTTTATCCTTGGTCAGGTCGCAATGCTTTTATAAATCTTTTACAAAACATAGTTGTTTATACACTTCTTTAATCCCAGAGTTAATTTTAAAAATTACATGATCACTGTTTTTGCATGTTATCTCAGTGCTCTAAAATTATCCTAGCCTACATGCAGGAATGGGTGAAGGCCTCTTAAATAAAACTTAAGTTAGTTACATTAGTTCTTGTGCTGTTTCACTATTACAGGCTTGGTACTATAAAGGCCAGGGATCTTCTAAGCTCATTTGAGTCAGAGTGCCTTCAAGTATTTGAGACAAAGCAAGTAAAATAAATGGTGCTTTTGTTTACTTTTTTTTTTTATTTTTGTGGGTACATGGTAGGTGTATGTATTTATGGGGTACATGAGCTATTTCAATACAGGTATGCAATGCATAACAATTACATCATGGAAAACGGGGTATCTATCCCTTTAAGCATTTATCTTTTGTGTTACATACAATCCAATTACACTCTTTTAGTTATTTTTAAATTTACATTAAATTCTTATTGACTATAGTCACCCTGTTGGGCTATCAAATACTAGGTCTTACTCATTCTTCTATTTTTTTGTACCCATTAACAATCCCTACCTCCTATCCACCAACCTACTACCCTTCCCAGCCTCTGGTAACAATCCTTCCACTCTCTGTCTCCATGAGTTCAATTGTTTTGATTTTTAGATGCCACAAATAAGTGAGAACATGTGATATTTGTTTTTCTGTGCCTAGCTTCTTTCACTTAACATAATGACCTCCAGGCCCATCCATGTTTTTGCAAATGACATAATCTCATTATTTTTTAAGGCTGAATAGTACTCCATTGTGTATAAGTTACACATTTTCTTTGTCCATTAATCTGTTGATGGAAACTTAAGTTGCTTTCAAATCTTGGCTATTGTGAACAGTGCTGTCAACAAACATGGTAGTACACATATTTCTTCAATATGCTGATTTCCTTTTTTTTTGCTATATACTCAGCAGTGGGATTGCTGGATTGTATTGTAACTGTATTTTTAGTTTCTTGAGCAACTTCCTAACTATTCTCCATAGTGGTTGGACTAATTTACATTCCCCCCAGTAGTGTACAGGGTTTCCTTTTCCACATCCTCACCATCATTTGATATTGTCTGCCTTTTGGATATAAGCCATTTTAACTGGTATGAGATGATATCTCATTGTAATTTGCATCTCTCTGATGATCAATGATGTTGAGCACCTTTTCATATGCCTGTCTGCCATTTGTATGTTTCTTCTGAGAATGTCTATGCAAAATATTTTTCTATTTTTTGATCAGATTATAATTTTTTCCTATAGAGTTGTTTCACTCCTTATATATTCTAATTATGAATCCCTTGTCACATGAGTAGTTTGCAAATATTTTCTCCCATTCTATGGGTTGTCTCTTCACTTTGTTGATTGTTTCCTTTGCTTTGAAGAAGCTTTTTAACTTGATGTGATCCCATTTGTCCATGTTTGCTTTGGTTGTCGTGTGCTTATGGGCTGTTACTCAAGAAATTTTGCCCAGACCAATGCCCTAGAGAGTTTTCTCAATGCTTTCTAATAGTAGTTTTATGAATTGAGGTCTTAGATTTAATTCTTTAATCCATTTTGATTTGATTTTTGTATATGGCAAGAGATAGGGGTTCAGTTTCATTCTTCTGCCTATGGATATCCCGTTTTCCCAGCACCATTTATTGAAGAGACTGTCTTTTCCCCAGTTGTTCTTGGCACCTTTGTCAAAAATGAGTTCATTGTAGGTGTGCAGGTTTCTTTCTGGGTTCTCAATTCTGTTCTATTGGTTTATGATATGGTTTGATGTGTCCCCACCCAAATCTCACCTTGAATTGTAGCTCCCATAATCGCCATGTGTCATGGGAGGGACCAGTGGGAGGTAACTGAATTATGGGAGCAGTTACCCTCATGCTGTTCTCATGATAGTGAGTGAGTTCTCACAAAATCTGATGGTTTTATAAAGGGTGTTTCCTCCTTTTGCTCATACTGCTTCTTGTTGCAGCCATGTGAGAAAGGATGTGGTTGATTTCCCTTCTGCCATGGTTGTTTCCTGAGTCCTCACCAGCCATGCTAAACTGTGAGTCAATTAAACCTCTTTCCCTTTTAAGTCATCCAGACTTGGGTATGTCTTTATTAGCCATGTGAGAATAGACTAATACAGTTAAATTTGTACCGCAGAGAGTGAGGTGCTACTGTAAAGATACCTGAAAACATGGAAGTGACTTTGGAACTGGGTAACAGGCAGATATTGGAACTGTTGGGAAAGCTCAGAAGAAGACAGGAAAATATGAGAAAGTTTGGAACTTCCCAGAGACTTGGAGGGCTCAGAAGAGAGGAAGATGGGGAAAGCCTAGAGACTTGTTGAATGGCTTTGACCAAAATGCTGATAGTGATATGGACAATGAAGTCCAAGCTGATGTGGTCTCAGATGGAGATGCGGAACTTTTTGGAAACAGGAATAAAGGTCACTCTTGCTATGCAAAGAGACTGGTGTCATTTTGCCCCTGCCCTAGAGATCTGCAAAACTTTGAACTTAACAGAGATGATTTAGGGTACATGGCAAAAGAAATTTCTAAGCAGCAAAGTGTTCAAGAGGAAGCACAGCATAAACATTTTAAAAATTTGCAGCCTGACAATGCAGTAGAAAAGAAAAACCTATTTTGGGGGGTAGAAATTCAATCTGGCAGTAGAAATTTGCATAAGTAACAAAGAGCCAAATAATCACCAAGACAATGGTGAAAAGGTTTCCAGGGCATGTCAGAGACCATGGCAGCCCTTCCCATCACAGGCCCAGAGGCCTAGGAGGGAAAAATGGTTTAATGAACTGGACTCAGGGCCCCCCTGCTTCTCTGTGCAACCTCAGGACTTGGCATGCTGCATCCAGCCATGCTATAAGGGGTCAACATACAGCTCAGGCTGTTGCTTCAGAGGCTGCAAGCCCAAAGCCTTGGCAGCATTGAGGTTTGGGAACCGCCACCTAGATTTTCAGAGGATGTATGAAAATACCTAGATGTCAAGGCAGAAGTCTGCTGCAGGGTAGGAGCCCTCATGGAAAAACCTCTGCTATGGCAGTGCAGAGGGAAATGTGGGGTTGCAGTCCCCACACATAGTCCCCACTGGGGCACTGCATAGGAGAGTTGTGAGAAGAGGGCCACCATCCTCCAGACCCCAGAATGATAGTTCCACTGACAGATTGTGTCATGTGCTGGGAAAGGGGTTGTACCCTGCAAAGCCACAGGGGAAAGCTCCCCGAGACCGTGGGAGCTCACCTCTTGCATCAGTGTGCCCTGGATGTGAGACATGGGATCATTTTGGAACTTTAAGGTTTAATGACTTCCCTGTTGGATTTCTGACTTGCATGGGGCTGGTAACCTTTTTATTTTGGCCAACTTCTCCCATTTAGGAATGGTGTATTTACCCAATGCCTGTACTTCCATTGTATCTAGGAAGTAACTAACTTGCTTTTGATTTTACAGGCTCATAGGCAGAAAGGACTTGCCTTGTCTCAGATAAGACTATGAACTTAGACTTTCAGGTTAATGCTGAAATGAGTAAAGACTTTGGGGAACTGCTGGGAAGGGTATGGTATGATTGGTTCTGAAATATGAGGACATGAGATTTGGAGGGGCCAGGAGCAGAATGAAATGGTTTGGCTGTGTCCCCACCCAAATCTCATAATGAATTCTAGTTCCCATAATCCCCATGTGTCATAGGAGGAAACTGGTGAGAGATAATTTAATCATGAGGGCAGTTACCTTCATACTGTTCTTGTGATAGTCAGTTCACATGAGTTCTGATGGTTTTATAAGGAGCTTTTCCTTCTTTTGCTCAGGACTTCTCCTTGCTGCCACCACATGAAGGAGATGTTTGCTTCCCCTTCACCCTGATTTAAGTTTCCTGATTTCTTGCCAGCCATGCTGAACTGTGAGTCAATTAAACCTCTTTTCTTTATAAATTACCCAGTCTTGGGTATGTCTTTATTAACAGTGCGAGAACAAACCAATACAGTCTATGTCTCTGTATTCATACCAGTATCGTGCTGCTTTGGTTACTATAACTCTGTAGTATAATTTGAAGTCAGGTCATTTGATTCCTTCCATTTATCCCTTTTTGTTTGGGATAGCTTTGGCTATTCTGGGTCTTTTGTGGTTCCATATGCATTTTATGATTGTTTTTCTATTTCTGTGAAGAATGTCATTTATATTTTGAAAAGGGATTACATTGAATCCGTAGATTGCTTTGGGTTACATGGACATTTTAACAATACTTCTTTTAATTTATAAACATAAAATATATTTTCATTTTTTGTTTCCTCTTCAATTTCTTTCATCAGTGTATTCTAGTTTTCATTGTAGTTATCTTTTACTTCTTTGGTTAAGTTAATGCCTACATATTTAATTTTGTTTGTGGCTACTGCAAATGAGATCACTTTTTAAATTTCTTTTTCAGTTTGTTTACTGTTGGCATACAGAAATGTTGCTGATTTTGTATCCTGTACCATTACTGAATTTGTTTATCAGTTCTAACACTTTTTCAGTGAAGTCATTAGGGTTTTCCAAGTATAAGATCATATCATCTGCAAACAAGGATATTTTGACTTCTTGCTTTCCAGTTTGGATGCCCTTTACCTCCTTCTCTTGTCTGATGGCTCTAGACAGGACTCCCAGTGCTACGTTGAATAACAAGTGGGCATTCTTGTCATTTTCCAGATCTCAAAGGAGAGGTTTTCAGTATTTTTACATTTATTATGATAGCAGCTGTGGGTCTGTCATATATGACTTTTATTATGTTGAAGTATGTTCCTTCTACACCCAGTTTTCTGAGGATTTTTATCATGAAGGGGTGTTGAATTTTATCAAATGGATTTTCAGTACCAATTGAAATGATCATATAGATTTTGTTCTTCATTCTGTTGATATGATGTATTACATTGATCAATTTGCTTAGGTTGAACCATCCTTGCAACCTTGGGATAAAGCTCACTTGGGATAAATCATCTCATTTAGGATCAGTAATCTTTTTGATGTATTATTGAATTCAGTTTGATAGTATTTTGTTAAGGATTTTTGCATCAATATTCATCAGAGATTGGCCTGTAGTTTTCTTTCTTTGATATGTCTTTGTTTTTGGTATCAAGTTAATAATATCCTTGTAGAATGAATATGAAATTATTCCCTCCTCCTCTGTTTTTTAGAACAGTGTGAGTGAGATTGGTATTAAGTCTTCTTTAAATGTTTAGTAAAATTTAGCAGTGAAGCCATTGGGTCCCAGGCTTTTCATTACTGGGAAAGTTTTTATTACAGCTTCAATCTCATTACTTGTAATTGGTCTGTTCAGGTTTTGAATTTCTTCATGGTTCAATCTTGGTAGCTTGCATGTGTCTAGGAGTGTATTCATTTCCTCTAGGTTTTCCCATTTATCAGCATATAGTTGCTCATAGTAGCCACTTAAAATCCTTTGAATTTCTGTGGTATCAGTTGTAATGTCTCCTTTTTCATCTCTGATTGTATTTATTTGAGTCTTCACCTTTTTTTCTTCATTAGTCTGGCTGAAGTTTTGCCAGTTTTATTTTTCAGAAAACCAACTTTTGGTTTCATTAATTTTTTATATTGTTTTCTTCAACTTCATTTATTTCTGCTGTGATTTTTATTATTTCTGTTCTGCTAATTTTAGATTTGGTTTGCTCTTGCTTTTTTAGTTCTTTATCATGCATTGTTAGGTTATTTATTTGAAGTTTTTCTTCCATTTTGATGTAGGTGCTTATAGGTGTAAATTTCTGTCTTAGTACTTTGCTGTATCCCATAAGTTTTGGTATTTTATGTTTCCATTATCATCTGCTTCAAGAAATTTTTCAATATCTTAATTTCTTCATTGACCCACTGGTCATTCAGGAACATATTGCTTAATTTCAATGTGTTTGTATAGTTTACAAAATTCCTCTTGTTATTAATTTCTAGTTTTATTCCATTGTGATCAGAGAAGAGGCTTGATATTATTAAAATGTTTTGACTATTTTAAGACATGTTTTGTGAGCTAACATATGGTCTATCCTTGAGAATAACCTATGTGCTGAGGAGAAGAATGCATTCTGTAGCCATTGGATAAAATGTTCTGTAAATTCTATTAAGTCCATTTGTTTCATAGTGCAAATAAAGTCTCACATTTCTTTGTGGATTTCCTCTCTGGGAGATCTGTCCAATGCTGAACATGGGGTGTTGAAGTCTCCAGCTATTACTGTATTGAAGTCTAGCTCTCTCTGTATTTCTAATAATATTTGCCTTATATATCTGGGTGCTCCAATGTTGTGTCCATATATATTTCCAATCATTTATCATCTTGCTGAATTGACCCTTTTATCATTATATAGTGAACATTTTCGTCTCTTCTTACAGTTTTTGTCATGAAGTCTTTTTTGTCTAATATAAGTATAGCTACATCTGCTCTTTTTTGGCTTCCATTTGCATAGAATATCTTTTTTCACCCCTTTATTTTTAATCTATTTTTTCCTTGTAGGTGAAGCTTGTTTCTTGTATGCGACAGATCATTCAGTCTTATTTTGTCATTAGCCATTCTGTGCATTTTATTAGATAGTTTAGTCCATTTACTTTCAATGTTATTATTGATAAGGACTTACTCTTGTAACGTTGTTATTTGTTTTGAGGTCTTCTTTGCCTTCTTTTCTTCCTTCCTTTCTTCCTTTTAGTGATTTTCTTTGGTGATGTTATTTAACTTCTTGCTTTTTATTTTTTGTGTATTCATTGTATTTTTTTTAGTTTGAGGTTACTATGAGGCTTGCAAATGCAACTTATAATCCATTTTTCTAAACAGATGACAACACTGATTACATAGACAAAAACCATGCAAAATAAAACTAATAACCACTCTAAACTTTAACTTCATCCCCTTGCTTTTTAACTTTTTGTTCTTTCTCTTTATGTCTTATACCAAGTATTAAAAAGTTGTTGTCATTATTATTTTTTATTGGTGCATCATTTAGTCTTTCTACTTAAGAGTAGTTTACAAACTACCATTACAGTGTTACAGTATTCTGTGTTTTTCTGTGTGCTTACTATTACCAGTGAGTTTTGTACCTTCAGATGATTTCTTCTTATTCACTAATATCATTTTCTTTCAGATTGAAGAACTCCCTTTAGCATTTCTTGTAGGACAGGTCTAGTATTGGTGAAATTTTTCGTCTTTTGTTTGTCTGGGAAAGTCTTTTTTTCTCTTGTATGCTTGAAGGATATTTTTGCCAACTATAGTATACTAGGGTAAAAGTTTGTTGTTGTTGTTGTTGCTGTTGTTATTGTTGTTTTCCTTCAGTGTGTTAAATTTGTCATTCTACTCTCTTCTGGCCTGTAAAGTTTTCATTTAAAAGTCTGCAGCCTGATATACTGGAGTTCCATTGTATGTTGTTTCTTTTCTCTTGCTGCTTTTAAAAATCCTTTATCCTTCACCTTTAGGAGTTTAATTATTAAATGCCTTGAGGTAGTCTTCTTTGGGTTAAATTTGCTTGGTGTACAACCTTCTTGTACTTGGATATTGGTATCTTTGTCTAGATTTGGGAAGTTCTCTGATATTATCCCTTTGAATAAACTGTCTACTACTATCTCTATTTTCTCTTTAAGGCCAATAACAGTTAGATTTGCCCTTTTAATATTATTTTCTAGATCCTGTAGGCATGCTTCATTGTTTTTTATTTTTTCTTCTTTTGTCTCCTCTGTGTACTCAAATAGCTTATCTTCAAACTCACTAATTCTTCTGCTTGTATCAGTTTTGCTATTAACACTCTGATGCATTATTCATATGCCAATTGCATTTTTCAAGTCTCACATTTCTGCTTATTTATAACAATATCTTTGTTAAATGTATCTGATAGAATTCTGAATCCCCTGTGTTATCTTAAATTTCTTTGAGTTTCTTCAAGGAAACTATTTTGAATTCTGTCTGAAAGGTCACATATCTCTGTCTCTGTGTGATTGGTCACTGGTGCCTTATTTAGTTGATTTGATGAGGTCATGTTTGCATGGATGGTCTTGATGTTTATAGATGTTCATTGGTGTCTGGGTATTAACAAGTTCAGTATTTATTGCAGTCCTTGCAGTCTGGGCTTGTGTCCATCCTTCTCGATAAGACTTTTAAGTTGTTCAAAGGGATTTGGGTCCCAAGTCTAACAATACTGTCGTTTTTGCAGACTCATAGAGGTATTGCTTTAGTGGTCCTGGATAAGATCTGAAATAATTCTCTGCATTACCAGGCATAGTCTCCTGTTCTTTTCCCTTACTTTCTCCCAAACACAGTCTTTCTCTCTCTGTGCCAAGCCACCTGGAACCTGGGGTGGAGTTATGTGAGCAGCTCTGTGGCCACCACCAGTGGGACTGTGCTGTGTCATAACTGAAGCCAGCACAGTATGGGTCTCACCCAGGGCCTGCTGCAACCACTAGCTGGCTACCATCTATGTTCACTCAAGTCCCTAGAGCTCTACAGTCAGCAGGCAGTGAAGCCAGCCAGGTTTGTATACTTCCCTTCAGGGCAGTGAGTTCCCCCAGGCTCCAGGCAAGTCCAGATAGATTGTCTGGGAGCCAGGGATTGGAGTCAAACATCTTAGAAATTTACCTGATGTTCTATTCACCTGTGGCTAAGCTGGCACTCAACCATAATGCAAAGTTCTTCCCACTTTTCCCTCTCCTTTCCACAGACAGAGGAGCCTCTCCCTGTGGGCACCACCACTACTGACCCATAGAGGGTTCTGCCAGGCCACTGCTGATGTTCACATAAAGCCCAGGGGCTCTTCGGTCAGGTTGTGGTGAATGCTGCCAGGCCTGGGACTCATCCTTCAGGGCAGTGGGCTTTCCTCTGGTCCAGGGAAGGTCCAGAAATGCTGTTCAAGTCCAAAAGCCTAGGCCTGGACAGAGGGACCCCAAGAGCCTGCTTGGCGCTCTACCCTACTGTGGCTGAGTTGGTACCTAAGGTACAAGACAAAGCTCTCTTTACTTTTTCCTCTGCTTTTCTCCAACAGAAGGGGACTTTCACCGTAGCTGCAACAGCTGGGCATGTGCTTGGTTACAGCTGAAGTCAGGTGTCAGAGCCCAAGGCCCACAGTGTACCATCTGGATATCCCTGCTGGTTATTTGGAGCCAAGGGTTCTTTAGTCAGCACGTGATGAATCCGTCTAGGAGTGGTTCTTCCCTTCAAGGCAGCAGGTTCCCTTTTGGCCCAGGGTGTGTCTAGAAATTTTGTCTGGAGCTAGAGCCTGGAATGAGGGCTTCGCAACTCTGAGAGTTACCCTAGCCTACCGTGGCTGAGCTGGTAAACAAGATGCAAGACAAAATCCTCTTTAGTCTTCACTCTTCTCTCCTTAAGCAGAAGGAAGGAGTCTCTTTTGTTTTTGCCCGCTGCACTGCCTGGGAGTGGGGGAGGGATGGCACAAGCACTCTCTAGCTGCCCCAACTGGTGTCTTCCTAGGTCACTTGCCACCCTAGTCTTCCGGCTCTGAGCCCAGCCCAGCACTAGCAGTTGTCTAGGAATTGCAATATTTGTGCCTAGACTGCCTTTCACGTTCATCTAAGACCCCAGAGTACTTTGACTCATGGTGGCGAGGTTTGCCAAGAAACTCCAGTTCTCATGGCAGGATGGACAATTCCCCTCTGGCTAGGTCTAGTCCAAGTGCTCCCTTCCTTTGTGGGTACTGACTGAGCTCAGGACAGCTTTGCTCTCTGCTTTGCTGGGCAGTACTGAGTTCAATGTAGAGTTGCGGGTACTCTCCGTCCCCTAAGTGCACACTTGCCACATGGCCACTGCCAGAGATAAGGGAGGCACGGTACTGGCAATTCAAGACTGTCTCCTGCCCTCCTCAATGCCTCTTTCAGCAATATAAAGTTAAAGCCAGGCACTGTAATTGCTCACCTAATTTTTCGGTTCTTGTGACATTGCTTTTCTGTGTGCAGAAAGTTGATAAAATTTGGTGTTTCTGCAGGGGGTATGAAAAGTATAGGCTTCTATTGCACCCTCTTTCTCTGCCCTCTGGGTGCTTTTCTTTTTCCTTCTTTTATTTTTCTTTTCTTTTTTTTTTTTTTTTTTTTTTGAGACAGAGTTTTGCTTTTGTCACCCAGGCTGGAGTGCAATGGCACAATCTCAGCCCATTGCCATCTCTGACTCCTGGATTCAAGCGATTCTCCTGACTCAGCCTCCCAAGCAGCTGGGGTTATAGGCATGTACCACCACACAGGGTTTTTTCTTGTTTTGTTTTGTTTTGTTTTGTTTTGTTTTGTTTTGTTTTAGTAGTAGAGACGGGGTTTCACCATGTTAGCCAGGCTGGTCTCAAACTCCTGACCTCAGGTGATCCACCTGCCTCAGCCTCCCAAAGTGCTGGGATTATAGGCATGAGCCACTGTGCCCGGCCTCTTAAGAAATGCATCTACATCTGCAGCACCTAGTGTAGCAGACAGTAATTGGCCAGTATTCAAGAACTTTAAGATCCTTATCTTAACAACATAGAAAACTAACAAGGGACATTTTATGCATTTTATCTTCCAATAGCCCAAACAACTAAGTACAATATAGACTGTGTCCCAAATTAATTCTATCACTAAATGCTTTCAGTTTGAAAAAAAGATTGTACTATTTAAGTATATCAGTACAAATCTTGATATAAAAAAAATCTCGTCTGCCTGATTTGAAAGAAGTCAAGAGTGAACATAAAAATCAAAAATTAAGCATTTTTGAAAGTAACAAGCATCTTGTTATGGTGCATGCCGTGGCCACACTCCTAAGGAAAGCAGCCCACATCCACCTGTTGCTGAGGGGCTATGGCTGTGTAATGTACTGCAGGGTCAGAGCTGGCCACTTCCTAACCTGGACAAATCAGACAATGTCTCTGGAATATGTCCAAAGAAGGACTGGGTCTGATCCACAATGAGAGTTGAAGCAAGAAGGTCATGATGAAGAGGGGCCACAGGCAGGCCAGACGTGCCCATGGCAAGTTGCATGCAAGTTGAAATGATGACTGTAAACCAGCAAGCAAAGGAAGCCTGCCACTAGAGAAAAGAGACAGAAGAAGGAAGATGGAGATAAATGGGAGCCCCAGAAAGGAGACAAGTTCCTTGAGCAGCAGTCTCCATTTTTTAAAAACAATTTTTTAAAAAATATTTTTAAAAATTGACATGCAAAAAAAGTAACAATCATCTTAACATTATAGATTCCCATGCTTAAAGACACTAGATTCATTATGTATGCAATGTACCCTAAATATTTTCAACTTAAATGCTGTCAGAACCTTGCTTGGCTAGCACCAACTTTTCTTTATTTTCACCCATTCTTTATTTTTTTCTGTCTCAATAACCAGTCTTGTAACTACTAAAGTATGTTTCACCAAGAAACACCTGGTTCTGCCCTCTAGCGCATGTGGGATGATCTCAATGTAAATGCAGCAGCTACCTTCTTTCCAATTACTGATCCCTCAGCTTGGTAATTGTAGAGTTAAAAGTCTCCTTCTCACACTCTAAACAACCTGAAAGTGAAAACTGCATCTCATTCAACTTTCATTTGTAGCACCTTGCTAAGTGCTAAATTAAATGAAATAAAATTTATTGGCTTTTGAAATTAAATTGAGAACAAGATTCCTGAGAATGAATGAATCATTCTAGCTAAATTCATACAATAAAACCAAACTTTTCAACTTGTTTTATGATATAGCTTGTGAATTAGAATAAACATCTAAAATACTTTCTTATTCAGTAAAATAAGGATATAATATATGATTGTAAGTTTTTGTCTTTAAAATCAACCCAAGATAATCTTTTAATCCTTTAAGGTGTGAAGAGCCTGGGTACCAATGGGATTGTTTATCAGGTCAACTATGACTTCCTCCAATCAGGAGTCACTTCAGAAAAAAAAAAAAAAATGGTGTTCATCAGTTTGTATATGTGTGATTCTGTAGACATAAAAGTTCTATACTTAGCTGCCACACCTTAATAAAGTACTACAAAACACATCAACATCAATCTCAATCATCTTTAACAGCCACTTTAGAAACTGTGCTGATTTTACAGCAATATTTTATGATCTGAGATGGCATCTAGCTATTCACTATTTGCAAGAATCCTGCCCTTGAATGTTGAAGAGTTAATATCAGCTAAGTATACTCCCCTGCATGGTGAATGACTAGGGCAAAACACCTATCATTTGGATTTCTTATTACTTTGGATCATTTATGTAGTCTTGCTCCAGAATTACCCATTTCCATCTAAACCATAAAGCACACACATGCACACACACATGCAGATGCATGCACAAATCACACAGAAATAGGAGGTACTCTAAAGCAAGACAGCTGAGATTCCTTCAAAAATCACATGAATTATTTGGCTTTAGTGCCATTCCACATTTTTAAGACCATGTAAATCATCTCAGTAAACTAAAAAGAAGATGAAAGTTATGATTTCCCCTCCAATAAAATGTGGACTGCATGCAACTCTTCATTTACAACTACATTCATTGTGAACAACTTCCCCATTTTAGAATCTGGAGAAATAGCACAAAGAATGCTCTCGGCCCTCACCACTGAGCCATGACTCTAGGCCAAACAAGCACCTTACTTAGCAGCAGAGTGTAACTTTTGGGGTATTTCTATTGAGCCCATCTCATTTCCAGAATTGACTCTAAGTAATAGTAAAAGGGTGGCCAGACTATACAGAAAACTAAGGCTCAGCTTAGAAAGATATACTTTTAGAGACTTAGATTTAGATTTTTCTTTTTAAATATTTTGAAGGCTAGTTTTGAAGTCTTCATCATCAAATAAATAATAGCGATTTCTATTTGTGACTTGGTTGGGGGCTTCATAAAGGGTCTTCCAGATCCGTTATTTCTTCTCATTTGATTGGCCATGTGGGGAAGCCCGGGCCCAGCAGATGTTACT
Source organism: Macaca nemestrina (assembly GCF_043159975.1). Classification (NCBI taxonomy): domain Eukaryota; kingdom Metazoa; phylum Chordata; class Mammalia; order Primates; family Cercopithecidae; genus Macaca; species Macaca nemestrina. Next base: position 16,965,230 of record NC_092138.1, on the reverse strand, counting down.
GTCTCTTCATCTACAATGAGGCATCTGAACCTCAGATATTTTTGTTGATTTATCAAAATCCTTCAGGGAGTAAGTGTTCAAATCAGGATTAGAACCTGGGATGCAGGTATCCAATCTAGGGCTTTGCAGAGTTCACTCTTTCTACGTAAACAAGTCTATGTTTGATAGCTGGAAATGTTAAATGGAGTATAGGAGTAAGACCTGCCCCCACCAGCACTAACTATGTCTCCAATGCTCCACAGTTATTCATATTCTTCCCCAAGGACATAATTTAGTTCTGAGAGTAGCTTAGGCCCAAGGGAGCATTTGGTTCACTGATGTTTAGGACATTGTGCACTCCCTAGCCATTGGGTTTAATGTTTCCTATTTTATAACTCCAGGCCCAGTCCCACCTCTCTGCTGGATTGCATTGTCCTGAAAAAACATTTATATGTACCCAGGGATTCCAGTAATGGGCCCATAAAAAATTCAATAAAGAAATGTTTTAATCAAAATACTCTGTCTGACATCACAGAGTCACCAGAATTCTCATTTAAAACTGGAGCGCATCGCTGAAAAACGTTGATTGCTGTTGTAACCTCTCTGGTTTCTAAATGCATTCTATTCATGCTCTGCTGTTGATGGAACTGGCTACTGATGTGTATCCTTAGAGGAACCTTTTTGTATAATGAATAAAGAATCTCAAAAACACATGAGAAAGGCTTACCATCTCTCTTAGAAATTGTGCCAGAAAAACAGAGAAAGGGCAGCGGTCCCACTTCCTTTTGTTGGTTATAATGATCTTATGAGCACCATAAAAAAGAATAATATATCTTTAAGAGGAAAGAAATGTCCTTTTATTCCCCCCTGAGCAACTGCACGTGCAAGTTTCTTAAAGTATCTTTTCAGTGCAAGCTGTAGGTCCTTTTCCAAGGTGAATAAAATCCCCACAAATGCCTGCAAGGAGAGATGTTCCCAATGCTTCCCTTGGGCATTTGCTGAGCTAGCCAAAGTCTGCACTCATGCTATAGATCACTTTGGCACCATTAAAGAATTACAGGGCATCACATGATCTTGTAGGAATTAATCACTGCTTAACAGTATGTGCTCCTGTGTTTATGAAGTCATTTGGAATATCTGCATGCAACCACTGGCTCGGTGAGTCAAGTATCTGCAGGTAATGAACCATGGCATTGTGTTATGGTCGAACTAGGGAATGTTCCAACTGGCAATTAATATGCTAGCAGTGAAATGTATTTCCTTTAGAGAAAGGTGAATTCATAATTTGAAAACTTTTGTGAACCACAGAGAGATCCTATTTACATTATATTTTGCCAGTATAGATCCTCACAAAGGATTTCAAGGTGGGGACAGGGTAGAATCAAAGATAAATACTCTCTGGCATTACATGACAAATAACTATTAAAGACATTGCTCAGATAGCCTTATGCCTGTATTTTTCTTTAAAGAATATAGATTAAGTTTCAGTTTCAAGTATTCGCCATCAGTGAAATAGAACTGCAGATTATGACCTACTAAAGCATTAACAACCCTGAAGAAACTTTTGACAAAAAATAAATAAAACGAATGGAAAGAAAAAGAGAAGAAAATAAGTGGAGATTTTAAAAAATTGTACTTTATATAAATAGGTAGTAGCAGTTAGTGGTTAAAGAGTACACTGAATATTAAGATCAACTGAGGGAGTCCCTTCCTGGATTTCTCAGTTACACAATTTTTACTTATAAATATTTATCTTGCAGGTGTGATTCAGATGATATACTCAAACATCAATTAGCCTCCCAATAAAAGACAAGATGTAAAGACGTGGGGGATTTGTGTAAGGCTGTTGAGCTGTATGCTGCCAATTCATTTCTAGTTCAAGTTGTTTATCATTATTGTACCTCATTTTTAAAGTGTTGGAGTTTTTAAATAGATACTTTTGGAATTTACATATAACAGGTACCCTAGAAGGAAGGCACTCTGCTTATACTAGAATTCTGGAATAAGCACTAACCAAATCATTGAGAATTGTATATAGCTGAGGCAATATAAAGATATAATCTCATATGGTCCTATTTGATTAGCAGTGGAAACCATCACCTTCAAATTATTTTCCCCCCTTTTAGCCTACCTTTACTTCGATCATGCTACATTAGAGAAATAAACTCAACATCACCAGTAACCATAAAGACATGCTCCATGTAGCTATCAAGCTTTCCTGAGCCAGGATTTAAATTTTCAAACCTCCCAGGCATGTCTCTGAGTTCCAAAATATTAGAATACGGAAGTATCCACTCATATTCACATATGCATGGACTATCCTACCATTACCCCAATATGTGCTGGTTACACTATACCAAAAATGTCTGAGGTTAATGTAGGAAATAAGAAACTAGTACTAAACACTGATATATTGTTTTTATTAGAAAATAAACACATTTGAAGTCAGAATTGTTCCCCTCCTTAGGGGGTGGGGAGAGAGAGAGAGAAAGAAGAAGATACTTTTCAGGGAATGAGATCTAAGAATGTCCAGGTCCATGAGAAAGTTTGGAACAAGATGTGAGTTGACTTATTCAGACCCTGTTTCATTTTTATAGTCCAAAGATATAGGATCCTTTAAGGATGTCCATATATCTGTTACATCAAAGAGGAGAATATCTTAGTCTCAATCCTCTCCTAGAATCAAACCACCTTTTGCCTCTCACTCTGTTTATAGCTCTCAATGATGTCTTTGCTATCCAAAGGTAGTCAGTCAACCCTGAAACTCTTTCTTTGGAAGCAAAGTCAGCAGGGGAAATGATTTCCTCGTGCTATTGAGACCCATCTCTTGCCAAGAACTTTTGCTGCAAATCAAGGAAGCAACTTCCCATGTGGTCATTTCATGCTTCAGTTCTACTGAATTTTTGGTGCTCTTTGAACCCTAATTTGGAATTGAAATTCCATTTGCTTGTATTAGGAGTGGTGGGGGAGAATATCTGGAAATGCATTTGTGTTTAAACGCGAGTTCTCCAAGTTGCTCGATGCTTTGGTCTTGGTTTTAGGAAGAAAATTAAAATCAACTGGAATGGCCTGGCTGCCACAGCTCAAGTCAGAATCACTTTGATTCCTGGCCTTCCAGCCTTGACTTGCTCTAATGTAATCTTGTCTGCTGAAGCAAGATGTGTGACCACTGTGTTATTATCTGCATTTCAGCTCTAAACCCCTAACGGCAGGGTTTTCTCTCTCCAGCATACCTCTCAATCTTATTACACCAGGCTGTGAAAGTGAACCCTGGCTTCTCTACTTGCCCCTTCTGCAGCTGTTCAGCCTATACCTTGAATGTTCTAGCAACCTCTCCGAATGCCACTGTTATGCACATTCTCCTGCAATGCAAGGGTAAATAAAAGTTACATGCCTATAAGGAAATCAAGAGTTTCAGAGTAAATATAAGTTCTCTCATCATCTCTAATTGTCACTTGCTATGGATGTCAAACTGACAGAGTAGCAGAATCTAATTTCCTTGTTTGATTCACCATGAAATTAAACTGAACTGACAATTTTTATTTTCACCTGGCAAATTCATCTGACACTATTTAAATCTAGCTAATCAACTACAGTTATCTGCTCCGCACACTCATCTCTCCCACCACACCTCTGATTTGCAGTATCCCACTTCCTGAACTCCCTCCGACAGCCGTGTGTTGGATTACATTTACAGTTTTAGAAGGTGTAAAGGAATGCATGAACATAGTGAGCCAAGGTGCCAGCAAATGTTTCATGTCACAAAATTACTACTGAAAGATGAAAAAAAAAAAAAAAAAACAAACAAACAAAAAAAAAAAACAGTGAAAAACAAAACTCCTGGACTGCAGCACAGTTCGAAAGCCCAACCAGTTGGATGGTTTAGTGAGGCCTGTGCTCCATAGAGTAGAAAATATAATTCTGAAGTTAACTGACTTTTGGGGGGGGAAAAAAACCATGTTTAACCTCTATACAGAAAAATAAACATCACTGTTCAGATACAGTCAGCATGATAGTAGGAAGTGCTGGATACATCTGTCTTAGGAAACAGGCTGTCTGGTAGTGTGGGAGTGGTCAGTGATAGAATGAATTATAATTTGAGTTTTCAAAGACAAGGAAGGTTTCACATTTTGTCATTAGACACTGTCTCAAGAAAAGGTTTTTAGTATTGCAGGGCACCAAAAAAGACTGTAAGGCTCACCCATTAACCATTGGTAATTATCAGCATCCATGAAGGGACTGCTTCAAGGATCATCAAGGAAGGAAGAAACCTGGACATAGTTAATCCACAGAACAACTAAATGGTTTTTTTGCTGCCTGGATCCACCAGGAGGAGGCTATTAGCTTGGCCCAAAGCTAGCAGACATATTACACTTTTACCTGTAAACATCCTTCAGTTTCAGACTAGTTTCAAGATTTCTAAGCTCTTTTCTACATGTGCGTGGTCTTTCTTTACTCTGAAACTGAAATGAAGATCCATGGGTTTAACCCTAGCCCCAAGACACCATCAAAGATGAACAGAAACTCTGGGTTGATTTCACATTTTAGACAGAATCTAAAACATCTCTCTATGCTTACTGATTAAGAACCATGTAAGAATCTGATTAAACATGTGTCCCAGTCCTTAGAAAAATACATATGATGAATAATTGGCATATAATTTCACAATGTATTCATGTACCCCTTGAAGCCCTTACATTAACCGAACATAATCATAGCTACAATTGCGGGAGGACATTTTCTATATGCTGGACATTGTGTTAACACTTTAGAGAGAACTCACACTATCTGGCTTGGCCTCTTCAGCCCTTCTGAGAAGACTCATTAAATTAAAAACTCCAGGCCACTTATCTTGAGGAAGTTACGTGAAATTGTTCTTGTGACAAGCTGCGCAAGCATAAATAAGCATCTGCAAGTAGGAGTGCCTGCCATTGTAACTTTAATTTAGGGTTTCTATTCTAAATTACTGATTGTTTGCATTGCTCCCAGCATCTTAGTATATATAACATTTTTTCTCTTCATAGGAAGTCAAACAGGCCTGTTCACTGAATCTCAGTGAAAGCTGCTCTGGAGAAAGACTGGCTGTCTGTATTTCTCCCAAGGTTCCCTAAAGTGATTTTTGCATCTACCATATAATGTAGGTTTTGGACCATACCGAGCATATTCCTCTAGTCATTTTTTTTTTTTTGCAATAAGAGGTACAAAACCTTTTAGGTTTATTTGTATAGTTTGATTCCTTATAGCACTGGAAGAAGGTATCATTATTCCTATTTGATATAGTGGAAAACTAAGTCCCAGAGAGGATGAATAACTTGTCTTGTTCACATACCTGGTAAGTGGTAAAGCAGGGTTTAGAATCCAATTTGGTTTGACTTCAACAGCCAAGTTCTCAGTTGTTGTGGTCTACCGCTCTAGACTTCAGAATAAGAGCCATTGCTAAAAACACTGGTGTATTATAAAATGGACGAGCCATCGTTTTACTTTAGCTCAAATAGAATAAACAATAAGAAGTTAAACTTAAATGTATGATAAGGCATTCAAGTTATTTCTGGCTGATAAACAAGTTTAGACATTTCATTGCATAAATCCTACCCTATCCACTGCCAAGAGTATCTTCCTTCCTGCAATCTCCACCTAGTCAACCAGTCCTACTTATTGGAAGACTTTGTGATTACCTACAGTAAGCCCAATAGAAAACATAGACACAGGGAGAATCTGAGCCCTGGATTCTTAAATCTGTATTTTTGCACAGTGTCTATGCCATTTTTCAGAATACATATGAGCTATGAAAATACTTGCCCCTAGCAAACAGGAAACAATGAGCTACATGGAAACCTAGTGAGCTAAGCTTGAGTAGTATGTTTAAGGTAAAGAATTTACACAGAAAAATAATTGGGGAAATGAAGATTGCATTACAGGAGCAACTGCTGAAAAGCAGAAGAGAAGCACTGGAGTAAATGTCACTGAGTGGTAGCAGATGATGTAAAACTTGGGGAAAGTTGAAACCTCCAGGAGCAGCAGCAGAATTGGCAGGACAAATCTGAGGAACTAAAGCAAGATGATGGAAATCTGTGAAAGAATAAAGGGCAAGAGAGCAAGGAGGAAAAGAAAAAGTGCAGGGCCTCCTGATGTTCTAGACTCACTGTACCATGAGTCATGGTGGGGGAAAGGAGAAACAAGAAAAGGCCTTTGACGGAACAGTTCCCTGAAAAGATCACTCCCAAGGAGAAGCAAGTGGCCACTTGACTATAGATGAAGGCGTGGGTAGGAGGTGAGCTCAAGAAAGTTCTTCCTCAAATACCCACCAGCTAATTCATTAATGCTACTTTCTAATCCATGCATAGATGTTGGACACGGAATTCTAGAAAGAATGTATAGATGTTGTATACGGAATTCTAGAAAGAACTCCATAACAAGGACTCAGAAAAAAACAGAAAGAACTCTAATTTTTTCCATTGGAGATACTGAAACCTGAGCATTCTTTCATTTTGTCCCCCTTTTTAAAAAAGAGAAAACATTATTAAGAGGCATATTGTAGCATAGTACAACATACTCACCATTCTAGTGAAAGCAGCGAGCAAGTTCAGGCAATGCCCAGGGAATAAATGTGAAATTGAATTGCTGAAAGGGAAGAGAAACTTGATGATCTACTGTATGTTCTAAGAACAGAAAAGAACTACATCTAGCAAAAGGCTCAACTTTCTTCCAGCACAAATTATGGGAGAGCCAGAGTATCTTCCATGGGCAGCCATCAATATGCAGAACAATTACTCTTAAGTTGGAGAAAGATTTAAGGGAGTGTAGGAAGGACAAATTTAAATTAAAAACACAAACAAACTAACAAGAAAACATCTACATTTAGGAACCTGGACAAGAAAATAGAGCTGGAGAAACAAGATTGTTGGCATTCCAAAGGTAAGACAGAATTATGGACTAACAGGGGCAAGTAGAAGATGTAGACCAGCTCTACTCAATGTGCCGGACCTTGACGAGGTAAGTTGCTTGAGCCAGACTAAATCAACATGCTTTTTCCTTCATTGAGAAGGTGTGGCTACTACTGCTACTGCTACTATTCAAATAATAATAATAGCTGAATAGACAAACTAAACAGTAAGTGAGTTTGGTAATACAGTTAAGTTACATTACTGGTGAAAATTTCTTATCTCCCCATGGACTGGTAACAAACCTAGTAACAAATAGGACCACATGTTAGCTAGGCTGCTTTAGACTTCAAAATAGAAGAGACGGTCAACAAAAGTTTTAAAGTGAGACCAGAGAGCCAAGCAACAAGTAAGCACATCAACACCTAAGGCAGGAGAGAAGATGTAGCTTCCACAGGATGTTACACAGGAAGTGAGTCATCCAGAGAAAGGGGTGAAGAAGGGACACTGAAGGAGAGACAGAGGAGAGAGATAATAGTCACTGCACATGTAGGGAACATGTGGATAGAAGGGAGAGATGTGGTGTTATTGCTGAAAGAGTATCTGGCCTTTTGAATATTACCCCACATAGGTAGTGCAGTATAGAAAGAAGGGCTTCTCACCTTCCAGATGCATTGGTAAAGAAAACATGGGGGCTACTGAGAAGGCTACCAAGTATGTTTTTAAAGTAAAACATTGTTCTAAGTATGATTTTTAAGATGATTAGTTAATACAATTTATGCTCAAATATCATACTACTAAGCCTTTCATCATTGATAAAGTACAGCTTTCATTAGTTATGAAGTTCCTACACTCTGAACCTGATTCTTGGCACAGAGAATGATAGCATATTTGTTTGCTAGGGCTGCCATAACAAAGTATCACAAACTGGGTGGCTTAAACACCAGAAATTTATTTCCTTACAATTCTGGAGGCTAGAAGTCTGAGATCAAGGTATCAGCAGGGTTGGTTTCTTCTGAAACTGCTTGCCTTGTCTTGTAGGTGGCCATCTTCTTCCTTGCCTTCTTCACATGGTCTTCCTTCTGTCTGCATCATAATTTCCTCTTTTTATACACACCAATCATTTTAAATTAGGACCCACCCTATTGACCTCATTTTAATTTAACTACATCTTCAAAGGTCCTACCTACAATGCAGTCATTTTCTGAGGTACGGTACTGGGGATTAGCACATCAACACATCAACATATAAATTTGGAATGGGCAAAAGTCAGCCTGTAAAATGCATAAAGCTTCAACCCATGGTGAACGCTGTGAGCACATAGTGCCATGTGCAGCTGTGCTGTCTGCACACTTACCAGCACAGCACATTGCCCATGAAGTAGGGAGATGCAGAAGTCTTCATTTATATTGGTTGAGTAGATTGTTTTAAACCACTTCCCAATTCTCTTTCAAATTCTTGAATCAGCTATCAGTTTCGCTTTATTAACGATTCAGCTTGAAAATAATTTTAGACTAGGGATCCATATATCCAAAGGGAAAAGTGGGATGGGGTGATGCACAGAAGATTAGAGTCATGAGTGGCACAGCTCAGGCCAAAACGTGTTATGAAGGATTGTATGGCAAATTGCTGGTAAATTTAAGGGGCTGGGTTCTTTATGCCTTCCTTAACTCATTACAAAGTGCTCTGTCAACACATGACAATATTATTTTCAAACCATAGAGGTCGCATTTTAGAAAATTTAGAACTTGAAGCCTAGACCTCCAAGCCAAAATCTAGACCTCCAGGCCAAAATGCAATGAATTTGACTTCAGTAATTCCATATTTCAAGCTTTTCGTGTCTTCCCTGACTTCTTTGAATCAAAAGGCTTATCTTCTGGATTCAATCAGATGACTTTGTGGCTTTCTCCTACCTTTGGGGCATTTCTTCTCCATTCAGTTAGTTCTCTTCTGTGGGCAAGAATTCAATCCAGTCACCCCGGTCATGGAAAAATGATACTTCATTTGCATCAAGTAGAAGCAAGTCCTTAAGGTGATCAGTTTGGATGAAACTCATCCAAACTGAAATATTTCTGCAAGGTTTGTGTGCAGGATTTGATTTTACTTTATTCCCTTTATAGAGACCATCCCAACCCGCTCTGGTTCTTTGCTCATTAACAGCATAAATCATGCAAAATGTTAAAAGTCACTGTTGCAATGATATTTGATACAGAATTTAAATTAGACCACAGAGAAAAATGACAGTACTCCTCTGAGGCTCTATGATTCATTTCTTGGTACCAAACCAGAAGTTGAAAATGCAATGCAATTTTATAATGAACAGAAGCATTGCCTCTGGCCTTCATACAACTCCAAAAATAGTTAGGACAAGTCTGACCAAAAACCAGGAAGGCCCTATGCAGAACATTTTCAGAAGGTGGTTCCACGTTCATCTTAAAATACATACATATGCATATATTATGTATATCATATATACATACGCAAGCACACAATTCTCTTTTTGTCTGTATCCCCCCATGCCATGACTCTCTTTCCATCTTTGGGCTTCTCTCTCTCTTTCTTTCTCTCACTCTCTCTCCTTCTTCTATCTCTTGACATCATTTTTTCCACTTCTCACTCCCTTTCTCTCTGTCTCGCTCTGTGTCCCTATCTTTCTGTTTCCTCTGGCTTTGCCTATGCCTTCTTCTCTGTTCTTTTTGTCACTGTCTCTGTTCCTCTCTATCCTCTCCATTCTCTTATTACCTTGCTGTCTCTCACAGTCAGTATACCTTTGCGTCTTCGTCTTTCTTCCTGTCTGACTTGTTTTCCTGGCCATGCATCTAAGCCTCTTTTCCTATGTGAATCTTTTTTTTTCCCCATCATGCACATATACAGACACTGAACAGTGCCTAGAGCAATTCCATTTTGAAATGTGTCTTTTTTATAGAGAAGTTATTTTTTGAAAGTCCTGCAACCCCCTCTGCCTACTGAGACATGGAGGAGCCCTTTCTTCTCTGCTCTTCTCTTGCCAAGACTGTGTGTGTATTTCACAGATCATCCAGCAGAGGAAGTGCAACCAGTGCTTTCCACGCTGCTTCACCCTGGAAGCTAAATGTGTGCCCTTCTTTCAGGCTACTCAGCCCAGCTTAACTCAGTGGGAAACATGCCAGGAGGGTTCAGATCTTCTGCATAGCCAGTTTGCCCAAAGACAGTCTGCTAAAGCCATCCCCCACCGGCTTTGTTATTTTTGCCATTCTAAGTGACTTCTAGGTTACTTAACATAAGCCCTACATAGTGCTTCAGTTCTAAACCTCATGATAGAACTCCAAAGGGTGAATAGGTTCTCAGGCTTGAAGAAGAGAGATTGTGAAAAGGATTTAGATTCAGACTTTTAATAGTGTAGTCCTGATATAGTCTTGAAATGAGAGAAAGCAGTCAGGGGCGGAAAACCAAGGAAGAAACGCTGTAAGCAAGTGTACACATTACTTCAGAAATGGTGTCTATTTTACTTTACGTATGTTTAATTGCACAGTTTTTAGGAAAATAAAACAGCACCATGATCACATTACTGTATAATTACCATTGTTTTCTAAGAAGTTACTATGTAGTTACTACATTATTACAGAAAAAGCATGTTATTTCATGGTAACTATGCAATTAGTTCATGTCACCATCAAGCGTACACTTATTGAACCAACAAAGAAATAAAATGTTCCATTTATTTCCCTCCATGCTCATGAGTCATAATATTGTCCCTCTTTTAGAAATGACATAATGAATCAATGTACTAATGTAGGAAATATGCAGATTATGCTTTTTTCCTAATCTTTTTTTTTTTCTTCTGGTAGGCAAATGAATACCTTGGAAACTGCAGATGCAAAACAGTTAGTTAGCACGCCAGATAGGCAGGCAAGCAAAAAGATTCTATCAAGCAAATCTACTGTATTTAATGAGAGAGGAACAAGGACTCCTTTTTGGCTGTGGCTAGGCAGGGATACCTTGGCAAACCAAGTCCCTCAGTGGCTAGAAGGAATGAGAAAAGGATTAAACATATTTCCTCCTATATTGCATGCAGGCTGAAAGTATAGCAAACAAAAACTGGTACCATGTTATGTGTACATTCACAGAAGAATTTCAGTTTCTGTTGCACATACTGCGAAGGAAAAATCTAGTGTTTCAATATTTAAATCAGTTCTATAAAAAGCAGACCACTTGGTAAAAGTTTGAATTCACTATCAGAAGCTGGTTGTGGTAGTGCAAAAGAGATGTAGAATTAGAAATAAGGAATACACTAGATTCTTTGTCAATGGCAGCGTGTCTTTCTACTTAAAGCTCTGGGTACAGTCATCTTTCTATGAAGCTAATTGCGAGCTGCTTAAAATAATGAGAATAGTTCTGTTTATTGTAACTAATTGATTTTCAATACTTCAAGATTAATTGGGCAGAACAGGTTCTCTCAAGTTTTCTTTGAGGCATGCTTTAGTGGCTCTGAATTAAAGAAATTATTTGATAGATTAGTATAATTTATTTTCACATTTGTTATTTTTTTATAAATAGCTTTAAAATTCTCCAGAGAAGATACCCTAATTCCTGTCCCTTTTCTCAATCCTTTCCATTTTTTTCCTGAACAGCATTCAACTAACTTCTTTTTATTTCTAGCAGGAAAATTCCTGTTCTCTAGCTGCTCTTAATTTAAATTCTAATCATGAGAGTAAAGAATGCCAAAGAGCATCTAAACTCACTAAAGTCTTTAAAATACACAATACTCCCTCTTCAATGGACAAAAAGATACCTGGGGGAAAATTATATTTGTATTATCAGTTTTATAGTATTTACATTTGTATGTAGATTTCATGAATCATGGCTGATACATTATTTTTGGAGGCTGTAGATTGAATCCAATACAAGTTTCCACTATTCCTATTAGTGCATACTTTTAACAACTGTTTAAAAGGAGGGAAGCAAATAAACTTTCATCAATGAAGAAGTTCCCTAAAGTTGTACTTGTCTGATTCAATAACTGTCAGTCATGACAATATATATATATGATTTTAAAGACAAGATAATCAAGGGCTACAAAGAATGCCACAGGGATTCGGACTTCTTGAAGGCAGATGCAAATGGAACTACATCTAAGTCTACCTGTGATTAAATAAATCAGGGTTGTTGTGCCTTTCTCTTCACACCTAACCTGTCTTCCCCCCTTTACCATCCCCAACCTTTCAGAACTTTTATTATACACAAGACACAATCATTCAGCTAAATATCACCTTAAAGTCTTTGTGTGCCATTAAGGATTCAGGGGAAGACTTATTTCTTCAAAAGGAGGAGCAGAGGTATAGTAGGCAGCATTTTAAAATGGGCCTGGAGATTTTCCACCTTGCTGGTGGGCATCCCCTGCATAATCCTTAGGACTGGGACTGTGATGGATTTTACTCCCATCATTAGGCTATGTTAAAATAGGGAGACTGTCCGGGTGGGCCTGGCCTCATCACCTAAGCCCTTTAATTGATGACACTTTTCTACAACCAGTCACAGAAAAGGAGGTCAGACAGATGTTCCCACTGGCCTGAAAGAAGACCAATATCCATGATGTGAACTGTCCATATGGGCCACTCCTATGGTAAATAACTACAAAATCCTCTAGTTACTGAGAGAGGTCCCTGGCTAATAGCTAGAAAGAAAATAGGCACCCGCAGTCCTAAACTACAAGGAAATGAATTCTGACAACCATCAGTGAGTCTAGAAGAAGACTCCAAGCCCAGATGAGAACCTCAGGCCTAGCTGACATGTTAATTTTATCCTGATGAGACCCTGAGCAGAGAATCCAGTCACCAACACGGGACACTTGACGTCCAAAAAAAAAAAAAAAAAAAGTAAGATTAAAAAAATACTGTTGTTTTGTGCCTCTAAGTTTGTGGTGACTTGCTATGCAGTGAGAGAAACATAATACAACTGGAAAGAGAGGATCTCCCCTTTGACTCTGTATAAATTTTCTTTCTCTCATACTTTTCATCCCAGACAGTCTAGAGTTTTGCTGTTGAGGTTTTCACACCATATTACTTTTTCACTGCCAAAGCTGTAGACACAACATTCAGTAATAAATGAACATACCTAGTATTTAAAGACTTTATGGCAACAACAACAAAAAATGTTAATAGAACCAGGGTTCCCTCAAGAGTATCCACACTCTCTGTTAACTTAAGTTTTTCCATGAATGGAGCCTCTTTCTACCCAAACCATAACACTTCTTATTAAGAAAAGGTTAAATAAGCACTTCATGCCACTCGTTACCGGGATTTGGTTTTATCTGAAGCATCCACTAGGCTGGGATGTAAATGATCATATGTCGAATGGTATAATTCACAGACAAAGGGAGGGGGAAGAAAATCCAGCTTTGCATCAGCCCACATCAAATCTGTGAAAATCACAAAAGGGATAAGGTTTCAACTCACACAGTTGATGCTGCTTTGTTAAAGGGCTATCCCATCAGACTCCCACACAGAGACTCCAAGAGGAAGCCTGGTATTGGCAAACTTGCAAAGACATGCAACACTGTTTTCCTTCCGTGAGTGTTACCGCAGATAAGGATGTTACAGTGATCTTTGAGAAGCTGAGCCCATGGATAGACTGTCATTTAATAGTACAATTAAATTGCCTTAAAGGTAAGCCTTATTACAGAACTTGAGAATCCCAAATGGAGTTGTCTCCTAAGTGTTTACATACTGCCCATCACTTGTCACCAGGTCATGCTTCACTGAAGAATTGGAGGTCCGGGGGAGCTTGTTTCTCCACTATAATCTATTTTTGTTTTAATGTACGAGCTGAATATCTGATCCCTGTTAAATCATGCTCGTATGTTTTGTTTTACCCTCAAAGCACCTGGTTTTTAATTCAGTTTTTTTTTTTGAGATATAATTAACAGACCATAAACTGTACCTTTTTAAAGTGTAAAATTCATGAGGTTTTAGTATATTCACAAAGTCGTCCAACTATTAACACTGTGTAATTTTAGAACATTTTATCATCCCATAATGAATTCCTTTACCAGTAATCAGTCACTCCCCAGCTCTCCCAGACCCTGGGAACTTCTAATATTCTTTCTATCTCTATGGATTTGACCACTTTAGATATTTTATACAAATAAAATCACATAATGCATGACCTTTTGTGTGTGGCTTATTGACATATTTCCAAGGTTTATCCATATTATAGCATAAATAGCATAGTACTTCATTTCATTGCAAGTAGTTCATTTCATTGTAAGGCCAAATAATGTTCCATTGTATGAATATACCCCTTTTTGTTTATCTATACATCAGTTACTGGATATTCAGATTATTTTCTGCTTTTTGGCTATGATGTATAATGCTGCTGGGAACATTCGTGTACACGTTTGTATATAGACCTGTGTTTTTGCTTCTCCTGGAAATAGAACTGTTGGATTATATGTAATTCTATGTTTAACATTTTGAGAAACTGCCAAACTGTTTTCCAAAGTAGCTGCACAATTTTGAAATCTTACCAACTAGGTATAAGGTTTACAATTTCTCCACATCCTCACTAACAATTGTTACTGTCTGCCTTATTTTAGACATCCCAGAGGGTTTGAAATATTACCTCATTATAACTTTAATTTACATTTCCATAATGATGTTGAGCATCTTTCTATGTGCCTATTGGTCATCCGTATATATTGTTTTCATTCGTTTATCTTCATTGGATAAATGTCTACTCCAATTATTTGCTCCTTTTTAAATTGGGTTGTCTTTTTATTGTTGACTTGTAAGAGTTCTTTATATATTCTGAATCTATGTTTCTTATCAGGTATATGATTTGCCAACATTTTTTCCCATTCTGTGGATCACCTTTTCATTGTCTTGGTATTTTTTGAAATATAAAAGTTTTTAATTTTGATATGTTGATATGTTAATTTTGTTATGTCCAGTTTATCTAATTTTTGTCACTTGTGTTTTTTTGTGTCATGTGTAAGAAACCATTGACTAATCCAAAGTCATAAAGATTACTGCCTGTTTTCTTCTAACAATGTATAATTTTAGTTCCCACATTTAGGTCTATGATTCATTTTAATTTTGTGTGTGTGTGTGACACAAAGTAGGAATCCAATTTTAGTATTTTAACTGTGAATATCCACTTGACCCAGCATCACTTCTTGAAAAGACTACTCTTTTACCATTGAATTGTCTTGGCACCCTTATCAAAAGTCAGTTGAGCATAAATGTATGGGCTTATTTCTGGACTTTCAGTTCTATTCCATTGATGAATATGTATAACCTTATGCCAGTATCACACAATCTTGATTACACTAGCTTTGTAGTAAGTTTTGAAATAGGGAAACGTGAGTCCTCCAACTTTGTTCTATTTCAAGATTGTTTCGGCTATTCTGGGTTCCTTGCATTTCCATATGAATTTTAGGAACGACTTTTCAATTTTCCCAAAAACTGTAGCTGAGGTTTAGATAGAAGTTGCATTAACTCTGTTGTAAAATGTAATTAGTATCACCATCTTAACAATATAATTCTTCCAATCCATGAACGTGAGAAGTCTATTTATTAGCTCTTTAATTTTTTCAATGATTTCTTGTAGTTTTCATTATAGTATGCAAGCTGTGCACTTCTTTTGTTAAATTTATTCCTAAGTATTGTATTCTTTTATTGTTATTGTAAATGGAATTGTTCTCTTAATTTCATTTTCTTATTTTTAATTTTCAAAAAGCAAACAAGGGCCTTGCTTGGTGATCTCAGTCACTATTTCCTTACTCTGATATGGTTGGTAAGGATTGCTTACAATTTTGTAAACATTATTTTTCACTTTGCTTTAAACTCTAACTCTCAGTAATCTTCCACCCCCAAAATTACTGACTTTGAACTAAGTCTAGCCAGAGCAATGTGTTTTTAGTACAATATGATTATGATGATTCCTAGGACACCACATCATGATAAAAACATTATTTGAACTTCTTTCAGTGGTTGTGTTGCACTTGCAAGGAATTTTGTGTCTTTGTTTCTCACATAGGATACTTGTCATTGTTAATAAGGACATTTTAATATAAAAATATAGCTATAAATATAAGATCAATCTCCTACATTATTCATTCAGATAACAAACATTTATTGATCATTGTTTATGTGCCAAGCAATGCTCTAGGTGCTAGGATACATCAGAGAACAAATCAAAGATTCATGCCTTCTTGGATCTCACAATTTTTATGCTCAGAATATGCTTACTGTTTGAAAATGAAAAAATATAATTATAAGCATCTTGTTCTTGAGAAAATTTTAATCTATTAAGGTAGTCAACAAAGTAATAGCCTGATATTTGCCATGGATATAATTATTGTATATACATACACATTGTTCAACTTATTTAATTATATTGTAAGGACTTGGAGTATCAAGATCTATGTCAAGTGCTATTTAAGACATAGGTCTGTCTCAAATGACTTACATTTTAAAATGAAAGCTGTGTTGTCAAAGTAATGCTGCTGAATGGTACAGAATAAGCCATAAAGATGATGCCAAACAATTTTGGAAATGAGAGATCACATCTGGCTAGATTCATAGATGTGGTTGAATTTAAGTTGAGACTGTAGGATTAGTATTTGGATGAGTATTATGACATGGGACCTGCATTATAGAAATGATAACATACACATATATACATATATGTACACCCTCACATATATAGATGTGTGTGTATATATCTCCTTACTTATATAATTTGATTTAATTTTACATGAGGAGGAGGAAGAAGAGAATAATAGGAAAGAAAAAGTGGGAGAAAAGAAAAGGAGAAGAAAAAGAGAGAAGGATGCTAAGTAAAAGGATATGAAAGGTAAAAAGGAGAAGAACAGTGCAGAAGGAATGGGAAGAGAAGGCAACTAAAAATTTTTTGGTATATTCTATGTAGAAAGCACTGAATGAAGCATTCCACATGAATTGCCACCATATAAATAGAGACATCATTATCATCTCTAGTTTGCAGACGAGGTAACTAAGGTTTCGATAACTTACTCCAAGTCATGTATCTAGTAAGTGTAGAGGCAGGATTTTTCTCCTGTGTTTGTCTAACTGAGTTCAAAGTCTATATTTTTGAGAGCGAAAAGATTACTGAGAGTTAATGTTTAAAACAAAATGAAAAAAATCTTTACAAAATCTTAAGCAATCTTTGCCAATTATATCAGAGTCAGGAGTCAGCGAATGAGATCGCTAAACAAAGTCCTTATTTCTTCGTTCTTCTCTATTCCCAGCACCTAGTACAGTGGCAGACACATCTTAAGGGTTGTTATATTTGGAAAGTAATGAGCATTTGAAAAAATATTATAAAAGTGATAAAAATCACACAGTAGCATCAGAGAAACAAAAAAAAAAAGCCTCAGGAAAAAAGATGGTGAACAGGGTCCAATGCCACAGAGACTGCAAGAAGCATGAAGACCAAGAAAAGATGACTACATGAAGCAATTAAAAAACCTTTTCATTATCTTAATCATGTCATTACTAATTATTTTTTCCTTTGATCAATGTTATTCAGAGATAATTTACATACAAAAGCTTGATCTAGTTAGAGGCTACATTTTGATGAATTATGACTGTTGTGTATCTCTCTAAACCACCATAGTCAAGACACAGAATAATTCCACCACTCCCAAAAGATTTCTCATGTAATGGTGTCTTTTAAATTAACAATATTTCTTAGTTTTAATGTACTTCAATTTTGATGAATAGTATTTCTTTTCATGAACAGAACTTTTTAATATTAATGTAGCTCAGTGTATCCATCTTTTTTTCCTTTTAGTTAGTGTGTTTCATGTTCTATTTAAGAAATCTTTCCATATCCCAAAGTAGTAAAGAAATTCTCACGTACTACTTTTAAGAGCATTATTGTTTTGACATTCACAGTAATATTCCTGGAAATCAACCACCCATTTGCTATAAAAACTGAATAAAATGTGTATACCTATCAGAAAATCTAAAATTTAAAAGATTGACCATTCAAGTGTTAGAAAGCAGTTTTCAGTTTTAAGTAGTTAAACACATGCCCACACTATGCCCTAGCTTTTCTCTTCCAAAGTATTTCCTCAAGAGAAATAACTTTTGTGTTCTTATAAAAACTTACACATAGGCCAGGCGTGGTGACTCGTGCCTGTAATCCCAGCACTTTGGGAGTCCAACGCGAGAAGAGCATGAGGTCAGGAGATCGAGACCATCCTGGTTAACATGGTGAAACCTCGTCTCTACTAAATACACAAAAAATTAGCCGGGCGCGGTGGCGGGTGCCTGTAGTCCCAGCTACTTGGGAGGCTGAGGCAGCAGAATGGCATGAACCCGGGAGGCGGAGCTTGCAGTAAGCCGAGATGGTGCCACAGCACTCCCGCCTTGCGGACAGAGCGAGACACTCTGTCTCAAAAAAAAAAAAAAAAAAAAAAAAAGAACTTACACATAAATGTTTATAGCAGCTTTATTTGAACAAGTGAAAATAATTCAAATGTATGTCAGAAAGTGAGTGGATAAACAAATCTGGTAGAATCTAGTAGATCCATAAAATAAAATATTACTCAGAAATAAAAAGGAATAAAGTTTTTTGAATGAATTTTAAAATAATTATATTGTGATAGAAGCTAGATGTAAAATAAATGCACATACTGTGTAATTTACAAAAATTTTTGAAAATACAAACTTTAGTAATAGAAAGGAAATAAGCAATTCTTTGAGAATGGGGCAGAGCAACATGGAAGAGAAGAATTGAAAACACACACTAGGACATTTTGGAAGGTGGTTAATATGTTTGTAATCTTGGTTGTAGTTATATTTTTATGAACATATACATATATAAAACCTAACAAACTACATTTGAAACATGTGCAGTTCATAGTATGTCAATAATGCCCAAATAAAGCTGTTAAAAATTCAATTGTGTATATTCTTACAATGGAACACTAACCAGCAATAAAAATAAACTACAGCTCTATGTGGCAACATAGATGACTCAAATTGTTATGCAAAATAAGCTAGAAAATAAAAAGCAAAAACATGTCAAAATGTAAAGTCCATTGATGCTAGGAAGAAACTGCATCAACTAGCAAGCAAAATAACCAGCTAACATCATAATGACAGGATCAAGTTCACATATAACAATATTAACCTTAAATGTAAATGGACTAAATGCTCCAATTGAAAGACACCAACTGGCAAATTGGATAAAGAGTCAAGACCCATCAGTTTGCTGTATTCAGGAGACCCATCTCACATGCAGAGACATACATAGGCTCAAAATAAAGGGATGGAGGAAGATTTACCAAGCAAGTAGAAAGCAAAAAAAAGCAGGGATTGCAATCCTAGTCTCTGATAAAACAGACTTTAAACCATCAAAGATCAAAATAGACAAAGAAGCCCATCACATAATGGTAAAGGGATCAATTCATCAGGAAGAGCTAACTATCCTAAATATATATGCACCCAATACTGGAGCACCCAGATTCATAAAGCAAGTCCTTAGAGACTTACAAAGAGACTTAGATTCCCATACAATAATAATGGGAGACTTTAACACCCTACTGTCAACATTAGAGAGATCAACGAGACAGAAAGTCAAAAAGGATATCCAAGAATTGAACTCAACTCTGCACCAAGCAGACCTAATAGACATCTACAGAACTTTCCACCCAAAATCAACAGAATATACGTTCTTCTCAGCACCACATCTCACTTATTCCAAAATTGACCACAAAGTTGGAAGTAAAGCACTCCTCAGCAAATGTAAAAGAACAGAAATTAGAACAAACTGTCTCTCAGACCACAGTGCAATCAAACTAGAACTCAGGACTAAGAAACTCAATCAAAACTGCTCAACTACATGGAAACTGAACAACTTCCTCCTGAATGACTACTGGGTACATAACGAAATGAAGGCAGAAATAAAGATGTTCTTTGAAACCAATGAGAACAAAGATACAACACACCAGAATCTCTGGGACACATTTAAAGCAGCGTGTAGAGGGAAATTTATAGCACTAAATGCCCACAAGAGAAAGCTGGAAAGATCTAAAATTGACACCCTAACATCACAATTAAAAGAACTAGAGAAGCAAGAGCAAACACATTCAAAAGCTAGCAGAAGGCAAGAAATAACTAAGATCAGAGCAGAACTGAAGGAGATAGAGACACAAAAACCCTCCAAAAAATTGGTGAATCCAGGAGGTGGCTTTTTGACGAGATCAACAAAATTGATAGACCACTAGCAAGACTAATGAAGAAAAGAGAGAAGAATCAAATAGAGGCAATAAAAAATGATAAAGGAGATATCACCACCAACCCCACAGAAATACAAACTACCATCAAAGGATACTAAAAACACCTCTACACAAATAAACTAGAAAACCTAGAAGAAATGGATAATTTCCTGGACACTTACATTCTCCCAAGACTAAACTAGGAAGAAGTTGAATCCCTGAATAAACCAATAGCAGGCTCTGAAATTGAGGCAATAATTAATAGCCTACCAACCAAAAAAAGTCCAGAGCCAGACAGATTCACAGCCGAATTCTACCAGAGGTACAAGGAGGAGCTGGTACCATTCCTTCTGAAACTATTCCAATCAATAGAAAAAGAGGGAATCCTCCCTAACTCATTTTATGAGGCCAACATCATCCTGATACCAAAGCCCGACAGAGATACAACAAAAAAAGAGCATTTTAGACCGATATCCCTGATGAACATCAAGGCAAAAATCCTCAATAAAATACTGGCATACCGAATACAGCAGCACATTAAAAAGCTTATCCACCATGATCAAGTGGGCTTCATCCCTGTGATGCAAGGCTGGTTCAACATATGCAAATCAACAAATGTAATCCAGAATATAAACAGAACCAAAGACAAAAACCACATGATTATCTCAATAGATGCAGAAAAGGCCTTTGACAAAATTCAACAGCCCTTCATGCTAAAAACTCTAAATAAATTAGGTATTGATAGAACGTATCTCAAAATAATAGCTATTTATGAGAAACCCAGAGCCAATATCATACTGAATGGGCAAAAACTGGAAAAATTCCCTTTGAAAACTGGCACAAGACAGGGATGCCCTCTCTCACCACTCCTATTCAACATAGTGTTGAAAGTTCTGGCTACAGCAATCAGGCAAGAGAAAGAAATCAAGGGTATTCAGTTAGGAAAAGAAGTAGTCAAATTGTACCTGTTTGCAGATGACATGATTGTATATCTAGAAAACCCCATCATCTCAGCCCAAAATATCCTTAAGCCGATAAGCAACTTCAGCAAAGTCTCAGGATACAAAATCAATGTGCAAAAAGCACAAGCATTCTTATACACCAGTAACAGACAAACAGAGAGCCAAATCATGATTGAACTCCCATTCACAATAGCTTCAAAGAGAATAAAATACCTAGAAATCCAACTTACAAGGGATGTAAAGGATCTCTTCAAGGAGAACTACAAACCACTGCTCAGTAAAGTAAAAGAGGACACAAACAAATGGAAGAACATTGCATGCTCATGGATAGAAAGAATCAATATTGTGAAAATGGCCATACTGCCCAAGGTAATTTATAAATTCAATGCCATCCCCATTAAGCTATCAATGACTTTCTTCACAGAATTGAAAAAAACTGCTTTAAAGTTCATATGGAACCAAAAAAGACCCCTGCATTGCCAAGACAATCCTAAGCCAAAAGAACAAAGCTGGAAGCATAAGGCTACCTGACTTCAAACTATACTACAAGGCTACAGTAACCAAAACAGCATGGTACTGGTACCAAAACAGAGATATAGACCAATGGAACAGAACAGAGCCCTCAAATAATACCACACATCTACAGCCATCTAATCTTTGACAAACCTGACAAGAACAAGAAATGGGGAAAGGAGTCCCTATTTAATAAATGGTGCTGGGAAAATTGGCTAGCCATAAGTAGAAGTCTGAAACTGGATCTTTTCCTTACTCCTTATATGAAAATTAATTCAAGATGGATTGGAGACTCAAATGTTAGACCTAAAACCATAAAAACCCTAGAAGAAAACCTAGGTAATACCATTCAGGACATAGGCATGGGCAAGGACTTCATGTCTAAAACACCAAAAGCAACGGCAACAAAAGCCAAAATTGACAAATGGGATCTCATTAAACTAAAGACCTTCTGCACAGCAAAAGAAACTACCATCAGAGTGAACAGGCAACCTACAGAATGGGAGAACATTTTTGCAATCTACTCATCTGACAAAGGGCTAATATCCAGAACCTACAAAGAACTCAAACAAATTTACAAGAAAAAAACAAACAACCCCATCAAAAAGTGGGCAAAGGATATGAACAGACAGTTCTCAAAAGAAGACATTCATACAGCCAACAGACACATGAAAAAATACTCATCATGACTGGCCATCAGAGAAATGCAAATCAAAACCACAATGAGATACCATCTCACACCAGTTAGAATGGCGATCATTAAAAAGTCAGGAAACAACAGGTGCTGGAGAGGATATGGAGAAATAGGAACACTTTTACACTGTTGGTGGGACTGTAAAGTAGTTCAACCATTGTGGAAAACAGTGTGGCGATTCCTCAAGGATCTAGAACTACAAATACCATTTGACCCAGCCATCCCATTACTGGGGATATACCCAAAGGATTATAAATCATGCTGCTATAAAGACACATGCACACGTATGTTTATTGCAGCACTATTCACAATAGCAAAGACTTGGAATCAACCCAAATGTCCATCAGTGACAGACTGGATTAAGAAAATGTGGCACATATACACCATGGAATACTATGCAGCCATAAAAAAGGATGAGTTCATGTCCTTTGTAGGGACATGGATTCAGATGGAAACCATCATTCTCAGCAAACCATCACAAGAACAGAAAACCAAACACCGCATGTTCTCACTCATAGGTGGGAACTGAACAATGAGATCACTTGGACACAGGAAGGGGATCATCACACACCGGGTCCTATTGTGGGGAGGGGTGAGAAGGATAGCATTAGGAGATATACCTAATGTAAATGACGAGTTAATGTGTGCAGCACACCAACATGGCTCATGTATACATATGTAACAAACCTGCACGTTGTGCACATGTACCATAGAACTTAAAGTATAATTTAAAAAAACTTATAAATAAATACATTTATTTGAATACTTGGAAAGACAATGAGTCATTGCTGAACTCAGTAAATTAAAAATTTAAATAAAAAACTAAATAATATAGAATGAAAAAATTGAAATGTGAACAGAGATTAATACAAATAGAAAACAAAAAAATGCCAACGATTTATATACCCAAAGCTGTTGCTCCAAAGAATTTTGTTACAAACAAAAGCACAAATCTTTAAGAATTAGCTAAAAATCAAGTAAGTGAATATCAAATTATTTCATTTCAATAATGGCACCACAAACAAAGCTTAACTTTACTTATTGACTGGAAGCAAAAATTTGCAAGGACATAACTGATGAAGGCTTAGAACACTGAAAAACAAAAACTTTTGTATAAATAAGAAACTTACTACCAATATTTGGAATTGATTAAAGAGACCATTAAGCAATTCACAGAATGGACAAAAACATGAACAAATCCTTAACCTCACAATTAGTCTGAGACATACAAGATGAAACAACTAACAGTTACCATTTCATGTATGACAATGACAAAAATGTTTAAATGTGATAAAAACCCCTCCATGAAGGCAGAAATCTTTGATTTTTCCTTGTTTCATCTTCAGCACATAGAACAGTATTTGGTTAATGGGAACCACTCAGTAAGCATTAAGCGATGGGATAAAATACTCAGCACTGGTAAGCATAGAGAAACCAGACTTCTCATTTACTCTAAGTAGTCTAAAATAATTCAGTTACATTAGAGAATAATCTAGTCAAGTTGGAAAGTGTACATGCCTTTCAATCCAGCTCTTCCACTTCTAGGTGTACCCCCCCAGGTAGTCTTCCACATGGGTTAAAGAATATTCACTGCAACATTGCCTCTAATGGAATATTTGAAATAAAAACCCTTAAATCCCTTTTTAAAGACTGGTTAAATAAGTAGAACATATTCATATTATAGATGTTTTCCATATGGATGCAACAGTAAAGATTAGTGAAATAAAGCTTTATGTAATATCATAGATTATCATAAGTATAGCATACAAATGAAATCTTTGTACTAAAGCATGCTTGGGGATTTTGTTTGCCAAGTTTAGGATAGTAATTGCCTTTGTCGGGGGCCAATAAGAGATGAGAGTGAATACAGCTCTTCTACTGTACATGTCATGGACATTCTTGTTTGTTAAAATAAAAGATCTGTTTTTGTTTGCTTAAAGATCTGAGTCAAATAAAAGGTTAAAATTTGTTGAAGTCAAATGGGTAGTAAGGATATGAATTTTCTTTAAATTATCTTTATATTTTATGTATGTTGGAAATATTTTATAAGCTATTTCATATAAGATAATTCATATTCTTTTATGTGATAAAAGAATAGAAAAAGATATGGAAGAACAGGATTTTGCTTGCCCCTGAGCCTGGGCAGTGTCTTTTTCAATTGGGGAGCAATGTGTGCTAAGCAAGAAGAAACTTGAAGTGATATGGGACTAAATGAGTGTGGTAATATAAGGCCCATAACCTCAGACAGCAAGATAAGAATTGTGGTTAATAGTCTATGAAACATCCTGAGCTATCTAGATCAGTGTATGAAATACATATCCATAACAAAGATGGAGTATATAAAAAGGGTACAGGATCTGGAGAATGAATTGGGGTACCATATATTTTAAAAAGGCAAGATCTGGAAAAGGCTCTTTGTGATTTCAACATAAATCTTCTGACGAATTTAAAAACTTTTCAAAAGAAGGTTAAGTCTGGTAATGCTGTTCTGAAGATGAAAACAAATAAATATCATTACTACTGGTGGGGCACAGTGGCTCATGCCTGTGATCCCAGTTCTTTGGGAGGCCTAGGCGGACAGACCACCTGAGGTCAGGAATTTGAGACCAGCCTGGCCAACACGGTGAAACTCCGTCTCTACTGAAAATACAAAAATTAGCCAGGTGTGGTGGTGGGTGCCTGTAATCCCAGCTACTTGGGAGACTGAGGCGGGAGAATCACTTGGACCTGAAAGGCAGAGGTTGCAGTGAGCTGAGATCATGCCACTTCCAGCCTGGGTGACAGAGCAAGACTCCACCTCAAAAAAAAAAAAAAAGAAAAGGCAAGAAATGAAAAAGGGCTTTGTGATTTAAACATTAATCTTCTGACAAATTTTAAAACTTTTCAAAAGAAGGCTAACCCTGGTAAAGCTGTTCTGAAGATGAAAACAAATATCATTACTACCAGAGACAGAATGATGTCATTAGCATACACACACACACAAAAAATGAGTAGCATGCTTAGGACCATACTGAATGCCAGGGACAAAGTCGACATGAACATCCAGTCTT
The DNA here is from genome assembly GCF_043159975.1 of Macaca nemestrina. NCBI lineage: Eukaryota > Metazoa > Chordata > Mammalia > Primates > Cercopithecidae > Macaca > Macaca nemestrina. Next base: position 16,939,923 of record NC_092138.1, on the reverse strand, counting down.
TTCAAGTCCTTTCTTGTCCACACAAGGAAATCTGTGTATCTGCAACCAAATGAAGATTTAAGCTTTGGCTGGCCTTGGCTCTGCCCCCATCAAACCGGAGCTCATTGAACTGTTTAATTGTGAATAGCTTCTTTGGTTTTTAAACTGGTTAAATATGATGAAAATCTGTGCACAAACTTGCAAATGAATCAAAGACAAAGGCCTTTGAAATGGACATTTCAAATGAGCTAAGTAGGCAAAGGAGCCTGCAAGTAATTGTTCATATTTCATGGGGACTTGGCTTTTCATGAATTCATCTCAGTGTCATCTTTCATACATATTACAGTGTCAGTTCATTAAAATTCTTGATGCAGTGCTGAACCTGGTCAGACTGAAATGGGGCTGACAAACCTCATGTCTGCCGCACAGATAACCAGGCCTTATGAAGGTGAAATTAGTTTTCAGGAGCTGCACTGCTCACTTGATTGATTCCGTCTTAGAAGTCATATGACTTAATGTTTCCTGCTTGGGCTGCCTCTGTCATGCAAACATGACCTGATAACACATTGTCAGGAGCGCTCCAGAGAGCTAACAGCAATCTAACATCTCTCTACTGAGTGTGAAGTTCCATCTGAAATGTGCATATTTGATAAGCAGCTCGTCTTCTCTCTGTCCTTTTCATTTTCAGAAAGTTAATCTTCCCTGCTCTACTGAGTGCACTGGAGGGATGAGGTGGGCAGACATGCCGCAGGTGGCCCCAAACTCTGGCACCTGGGGAGGTTTACTGTGTAGAGGCCAACGTGTCTGGACATCACTTCCAAGAGGTAGCCAGGCAAGAAGTGACAATGCAAGTCTGCCATTGTGTTCAGAAGGGCCAGCAATGCCAAGGACTCACGAGGAGAATTAAATCAGAGAGTTTCATTACTGAGTGTTGTTTGACTTTGTTGTCACAGATTCATTTAACCATCTCTCTACCATGGTAAAAATGTGTATCCTATGTCCAGTATGAAATAAAAACTGCCTCCTTCTGAATTAGGGGTGGCTGAACCATAGAATTTTAAAACTGGAAAACACATAGAACCCTCCCACCTCATAGCCCCATTTTACAAATAAGCAAATCTAGGCTGGGAAGGGCTAAGTGGCTCATCAAAGTCACATCATTATATTAGTGGTAGATCCAGGACTAAGACTAAGATCTCTAGGTCATTTTAGTTCTTCCAGCACTCCCTGTACCATTCTTCACCTCAAAGTCTGACTCAGGTGTCAATGAGCTTCCAAGCAAGAGTCACATTTGAATTGAATACAAGTTTTCATCCTGATCTAGCTTCCAATTTCCTCATACAATATAATTTTTTATTGAACTTCACACATGACAAAGTATAACCGCAGACATGATTTCATTGTTGTACACAAAGAAATTTTATAAGATAAAGCATGGCAGGCATTGTTGTCACTTTACTGGTAAAGAAGCCAAGAATCAGAAAAGTAAGGTGACTTCTACAGGGTAAGTCAGAAAGTACTTGGAGGAGTACTAGTTTGATTTGAGATAACCAAAGGAGAGAAAGGCATGAGAACCCAAGAACTAGAATATCCAATATTGAAGAGTGGCCAAGTGTCAGTTACGTTGCCAGACTAGAAAACAACCAGACCAGATGAAAAGAAGAAGGCAAGGTGGTCCAGAAGGAAGACTCCAAGAAAATAAAACCAAAGTAAGTGATCTTATTTTTTAAAATTACTAACTTCCCAGCTTTAGTAAAATATAATTGACAAAAATTATATATATGTACAGTGTACATGTTTTGATACATGTATATGATGTGTAATTATTAAATCAAGCTAATAAACATATCCATTTCCTCATATACTTGTCATTTTTTGTGGTAAGAATATTTAAGATCCACTTTCTTACCAATCTTCAAGTAGACTATAGTCTCTGTTCTGTATAATAGATCCCGAGAACCTACTTATCTTAACTCAAACTTGTACACTTTGACCAACCTCTCAGCCCACGGCCACCACCATTCTATTCTCTCTGCTTCTGTGAGTTCAACTTTTTAAGATTCCACATGTAAGTTAGATTGTGCGGTATTTGTCTCTCTGTGCCTGAATTCTTTCATTCAGCAGAGTGTCCTCCAGGTTCATCTGTGTTGATATCGTTCGGCTCTGTATCCACACCCACATCTCATCATGAATTGTACTCCCATAATCCCCACATGTTGTGGGAGGGACCCAGTGGGAGGTCATTATAATTATGGGGGCAGTTTTCCCCATATTGTTCTCATGGTACTGAATAAGTCTCATAAGATCTGATGGTTTTGTAAGGGGTTTCCACTTTTGCATCTTCCTCATTTTCTCTTGCTGCCACCACATAAGAAATGCCTTTTGCCTCCCACCATGATTCTGAGGCCTCCCCAGCCATGTGGAACTGTAAGTCCAATTAAACCTCTTTTTCTTCCCAATCTCGGGTATGTCTTTATCAGCAGCATGAAAATGAACTAATACGTATGTTGTCACAAATGACAGGATTTTCTTCCTTTGTAAGACTGAAGGGTATTCTATTATATATACCACGTTTTCTTTATCCATTCATCCATCAATGGACACTTAGGTTGGTTGCATATCTTGGCTATTGCAAATAATGCTGCAATGAACATGGGAGTGCAGCTATCTCCTTGATATACTGATTTCACTTTCTTTGGCTATAAACTCAGAAGTAAGATTGCCGGATCATATGATATTTCTATTTTTAATTTTTTAAGAAACTGCCATTCTGTTTTCCATGATAGCCATACTAATTTACATTCCCACCAAAAGTGGGAAAGAGTTCCCTTTTCACCACATCCTTGCCAACTCTTCCCTTTTTCCTCACCCCCGACTTTTCCCTTTTTTTGATAGTAGCCATTGTAATAGGTGTGAGGTGATATTTCATTGAGATTTTAATTTGCATTCCTCTGAACAGTGATTAAGGATTTTTTTCATATATGTGTTAGTCATTTACCTGTCTTTTGGGAAATTTTGATTCATATCCTTTGCTCATTTTTTATTGGGTTATTTGGTTTTTTGCTGTTATTTGTGTTCCTTATATATTTTGGATATTAATCCCTTATCAGATGCATGGTTTGCAAATATTTTCTCCCACTCTGTAGGTTTTCTGTTCACTCTATTGATTGTTCCCTGTACTATGCAAAAGTTTCTGGTTCGATGCAATCCATTTGTCCATTTTTTATTCTGTTGCCTGTACTTTTGAGCTCATATCAAAAATATCATTGCTCAGATCAATGACAAGAAGCAAACATTTTCCCTATACTTTTTTCTAGTAATTTTACAGTTTCAGGTTTTACATTTATATCTTTAATCTATTTGCAGCTGATGTTTGTATGTAGTATGATATAAGGGTCCAATTTTATTCTTCAGGAGGTGGATATTCAGTTTTCCCACTGTATGTTCTTGACACCTCTGTCTAAAAAGCAATTGACTATAGATGTGTGGATATATTTCTGGGCTCTCAATTTTGTTTCATTTGTGTATGTGTCTGTTTTTATGCCAGTACCATGCTGTTTTATGCCAGTACGTAGCTTTGCGTATGTATGATTTGTTTGATCATTGATAAAAGAATATTCATTTGTTGTTGAAAGATCTAAAGGAGAATTTTGGGGAAAAATCCAAAGGTACTTAGAAAACTACGTAAATTTTAAAGAGATGATTATCCTTAGGAAATATTCAAAAGAAAGCATTATTCTGATAGACTATTTGGCTCTGATGTAAATAATATTTAAATGTCATTAACAGTACAATCACTGACTTTGGATTAACAAAGATTTGTAATTAAGTATTTTGGGAAGATAGTAGGAGTGTAAGAAAGCCAAATTCTCATCTACACAAAAAGGAAGTTAATAAATGAAGTCTGAAGTTGATAAATCTGTCAGTTGGCTTTTGCTATGCAACAAACAACTACAAATGCTAGTGGTTTAAAACACGGACCGTATTAATTGTTCTAGATTCTATTAAGTAACAATTTAGGCTGCACTTAGATGGGATAATGCATTCTTGCTGGATAATGCATTCTTGCTCCATGGGATTACAGCTTATCCATGTGTTGTAGTCAATTAATGGTAGGTGACTTCACACATGTATGTGGGCAGTCGCTGGCTGTTAGCTGGGCCAACGGTGGCAACTGAGCCTTGTGTCACTCATCCAATAAACTAACCAAGGCTTATTTACGTGGTAGTAGCTCTACGAGCAGTGATGAAGCAAACCCTGATGCAAACCTCTGCTTTTATCATGTTTTCTAATGACACACTGGCCAAAGCAAGTCACATAGCCAGGCCCAGATTCAAAAGATGGAGAAATAGACTTTGCCTCTTCAGGGATGGCTGCCTTAACATTACTTGAATGGAGACATAGTTGGGATAAAGTTTTCAGTGAGATTTGATAGGGCTTCAAAAGTCCTGTGTCTAAAACTATTTAGAAGGTAAGATGATGTGCTCCAGAAATTATGTAATGTAACTTAAAAAGTGGATCTAGAAATGAAGGTTCTGATGTTAGTTCAATTAAAGCATTTTATAAAATATGTTTAAAAAGTTCTCAATTAGCGTGTTTTTACATACTATGAGTTTAAATGTATCTATAAATTAGGCCTTGAATCTATTATATCCCTGAAATATTGAAGTTGGCCAAAAACTAGCTTTCTGTTGAGACAGTGGTAACTTCCTTATGTTTGGTGAGGACATATATATTCAGACACATAGAATATATTATGTTAAAAGTTTACAAAAATGTTAGTAATAATTATTTATTGGTAATGGAACTGCTAGGAATTTTAGAAATCTTTGGTTGGAATAGTCTAGTTTTCTAAAGTAAATATGTATTATTGGCTGGGTGCGGTGGCTCATGCTTGTAATCCCAACACTTTGGGAGGGCGAGGCAGGTGGATCATGAGGTCAGGAATTCAAGACCAGCCTGGCCAAGATGGTGAAACCTCATCTCTACTAAAAATGCAAAAATTAGTCAGGCATGGTGGCGGGCACCTATCATCCCAACTACTCGGGAGGCTGAGGCAGAGAATTGCTTGAACCCTGGAGGTGGAGGCTGCAGTGAGCTGAGATCATACCACTTCACTCCAGCCTGGGTGACAGAGTGAGACTTCATCTCAAAAAAATATATAATTTAAAAAAAAGTATTTGAACACTAGTTTCCATCTCCCATTCTATCAGCTTTAGGTCGTTGGTGTAGATGGAAGGAAGAAAGTCTCACTCACATAAGGTCAAACAAGGTCAAACAATCAATGGGTTCACAGCCCAGGAGCTGGCAAAGGAAAGTTCCCTTCCATATGAAAACTGAGTGTTCAGTGAGTTTAGTTAATGAAGATCAGTATCCCTGCAGAGATTCTTCAGACAAACCAGAGAAAAACTAGCTGTGGAGGTGATGAAACGTTTCCATATCCTAATTGTGGTGGCGTTTAGAATTCAAAAAAATGAGCAAAATATGAAAAGTCAATTTTCCTGAAGGATAATATAAAAAATAAAATTAAAGCAACACAGAAGTCATGGAAAATACTAGTTCTCCATTCCTCCAGGATAGGAAAGAATCACAGTTTTTAAAAACAATGCAAAAAGGAACTGTCTGATTTTAATTTCTTGGAAAGAATGTTTGCATTACATCCTGGATAAGGCTTCTTCTCTTTAGGCCTAAATGCTACAAACAAACAAACAAAAAAAATCATACAACGGTTGAATGTCCATATCAAAAGAAGTCAAACATCCCTATCTTGCCGCACATTAAATAATTATTTTAATTCATTTATTTTTCCCAATGGAAGGCCTATTTCCTAAATTCTTCTGTTTTCTTTGAACACCACCATTAGTATCCAACATTGTATCCAACACCTCACTCATTGTTTGGCACATTGGTAAGCATGCAATACATTTCTGTCAAAAATCAATCATTTATGTTTACCCCCAAATGGGCATATTCTGATGATATCAACACTGAAAAATATATCTTAGCATCACCCAATAAATGATTGCTCATTAATGTCAATGAGCACATAGAGCAAATATAAGTAAAACAAATCCACAGATATGTGCGTTCAATAGCCTGTATACATTTATCTTCACACATTTTGGGCATGGGCTAGTGTCTGGCTCTACAATGCCTGCTGATCCAGACTTTTGAGAGACAGATAAAGATTAGGGTATCAAAGAGAACAGTGTAATATTAGGGGAAGTGTTTAAGAATTCTGAACATTTCATATTTTGACTGGAGAAAGGATGGGAAAATAATTATCAAATTACCTCTGTCTTTCCTCTGCTTTTCCTCTGGTGTTATCAGTTTACACTCAACATCAAATCTATCAGTGATATTTAGCATTATTCAGGATGCTGGTATACCCACTCTAGAAGGAAAAATGAGAGAGAAGCCCTTCTTCAAAAGGTGTCACAGCCCAGAGAACAGACACCTAAACCGAATGTAACCTTTGTAATCTAATTACCAACTGCAAGACTCTGAACTCTGACGATTAGGTTCCTTTGCCTTTTGGCTTAGGAAAATTCATGTTGTTGACCTAAGGTGAACAATGATGAACACTTGCTCCTGGTGAGTTCAGATTTCATCAGCCTTCCCCAGGCAAACTGTTGATCTCTTTTTCGCTTTTCCAGAACCAAGTCCAGGCTCTAGCCATTGGCAGAGCAGTTGTAGTATGGGTCAAGCAATCATTCGTCTGGGGTTGAAATCTCCGAACAGTGTTTCCATCTGTGACATCAATTCTGTGTGGGAGCAGAGGTGACAGGTCTGCGTGTTAGCCGGAGTGTTAGCTCTGCTTCACAGAGTACAGACAAGCCGGTGCATCACCTCACCTGGCCAGTGCGTGCTCTAAGCTTGCTCAGGTTCACGTCGCAAATGCAGCTGCAAGCCTGGCCACATTGATTGTGTGTCCCAGTCCCCCTCTCACTTAAAAAAAAAAAAAAAAAAAAAAGAGAGAAACTGTCCTTTATTGGTCCCTCTTCCTCAACACATTTGAAAAATTTCCTCCAGGTTGAAGCATTCATTCATTTTCCTTTGAAATCCTTTAGATGCATTTTTCAGATCAGCCACTAGATGCCCAGACGCCAAAATAAAACTCCAGCAGCTTTTCCAAGGGAAAACATGACGGTTTTGTAATTTAACAAAGATAGATTATTTCAACTATGCTGTCTAGAAGCCTAGGAAAGGCTTGTGTGTCCTCGGGGAGTAGTTTTGTTGCTGTTTTTTAATGTATAGAACAATGTCTTTATACAGATTAAGAGAAAAAAGCTCTTAAACCAAAATTACTGAAAATAAAGTTCAGAAGCTGCCACTACTTCACTGACAATATAGTGTAGGAAAAAATGTGTAACTTTTGCCTTAGACTATAGTACCCAAACTCCAACCTTCATGCTTCTCACAAAAATAAAATGAAATAAACATTTTTTTTTTAATTGTCCTACCAGCATCGCTCTCTAGCTTACCTATAGTAGCGCCTGGAATACCAGGGTCTGAACACACAAAAATTGAGGAAGCAACCAGGGGCGTTCAAGTATCCCTGACACAGGTAGGGTTAATATCATAATTTCATTGTCCGTGTTCTTTTTTGGCTTTTTCTGCTCTAGAGAATAGATCAGGTCCATTCTGGCTTCTTTATTATTTATTTGTTAACTTTTACACAGAGCCTCACTCTGCCACCTAGGCTGAAGTACAGTGACGTGATCTTTGCTCATTGCAGCCTTGAACTCCCGGGCTCAGCAATCCTTCTGCCTCAGCCTCCCAAAGTGCTGGGATTACAGGCATGAGCCACTGTGCCTGGCCATTCTGGCTACTTTTTATGTGGGACATGGACAATCTACTGAGCATCCAGACACCAGAGACTGGGCGGCAAAGAACCTCAAAATCACACCCTGGAAACGCTAGTGAAGAAACAGTTAGATTTGCCTGCATCTGAGTGGCTGGGAAGAGAGGGAGAGAGCAGAGTATAAGAAAGGTCTGTAAATACCAAAAGGACTGTACATGGAATTCCAAAATTATGGCACTAGAAGGAACCTTTAAGGGCACTTCCACCAACAGAAAAGACAATATTCTCACCCTCATGGCCCCTTTCCTCACTGATGGACATAAGGCCTTCCTATGCAATATAACTAAGCTATATAATTGTCAACAAGGTGATGGTCCAAAACAATGCGGGAAAAACACTGTGCAGATAAATTAAAATACCCAGGCCAGCCTCACACCCATCTTGGGGTCTATCACCCAAATGTTTTCCTGCCTTACTCCCAACCTGCCTCCACTGGCCAGGGGCACTTCACCATTTGCCTCGGCAAGGTATCCCACTGCCTCCACACTTAAGGATCCAAGTCAAACTTCTTCCTTGGCCCTAGAGAGAGAAGAAAGCTGTTTTATCCCTTTGGGCAAAGGCTTAACTTCTGCAAGACTTCCTTCTCTGTTCCATGATATTCCTGGAGTGATTACACAATCATCCCAGGTTCTGATCCAGACACATGATGAAATAGGCTGAAATATTTAGATTTTCCCACTGTCACCTAATGCAAGAAAGAACTTGCTGTTAAAGCTGAGAAAAAGTGAAATGTGTGAAGTCCAAAGTACTGAGCACCCCATCACTGGAAAGGGTTTAGAATGAGGCAGTGAAATCCCAGCCCAGGAAACAGTTCGTGAATTGAGGGAACAATTAGCTTCAGAGTCCTCATTTAGTATTATTTCTCATCTAATTCTATGTTTCTACTATTTTTATAGACACCATACTGGAATGTAAAAAGGGCAGGTCCAGCATTGGGGAGCCACACAGAATAATGATATACCAAACCATTGCTTTTAAAGATGGATTTTCCTAAGATGGCAAACGATTGTATGAGATTTTGGAGGTTAACTCTTAACAGGGCTGTACATAAAACTGAAAAAAACATTTGCTTTAAAAATTATCAAAGGAAAATGACTCCTTTTTTTTAAATAATTGTGCCTACCTTAAGCAATGCTGTCTATGAAATATTGACACCTAAATCATTCAGACAATTCTAGAATCACCTCCTTTAAGGAGTAAACAAACCTCCTTACTGAAAAAGAGAAAGTCGAGTCAGGCTTCTTGCTGGCGAATGCTAAACCGGGTATCTGGCAATGTTGGTCCTATCATTCACATGTTCTGTGTTTTTAGGAAATATGATCTGCACCATCACACACCATGTCCAGGAGGAGTTTCTCCCATGTCAGTGAGGGCAAAGGACTGGGTAGACTTTACTGTCAGGTTGCAGAGGCAGAAGGTAGCAGAAAAGATAAATCATTTGCACGTATTTCTCCCTGAGGCAAGGGACCTAAACAAAACTCTTGTATTACAAGTATTATACATCAAGTAATTCAAAGCAATATTTACACTCAAAGAAACTATAAAGGTTGTCCATTTACCCACCTATGGTGTTACATGCTATCAAAATTTCATGATCTGGAAAAGCCAGGTTCTCAAAGCAACATTCACCCAGAACAGGACCAAGGTTTGGGAATGAAGCCATTGCCACTCCAAGATTCATTCATGCCAAGCTTTGGTGTAAATTTCTTTCTGCCACCATGTAGCTATTTCTACAGCAGAAAATGTTAGCCCAAAGACCATAAAACCCACCTATTCCCTCTCTTCTCATGAGAGTCTTACAAAATGGTATATCACCTATGTATGCAATTTAACTTTGGTTCAAATAAGCACCATTATTAATATTTTCCCAAAAGTTACACTGAGCAGACTTGCCATTTCGATGTTGTCATTGCTCCAACAACGTAGTTTCTGTTAATCGTGCAATGACATGGAGGAGGCCTCAAAGAAAATGATGTGAGGAATAACAGGCTATGACTTAATGTGTTCATTCATTTATCTATTCCGCCACGCATTCAACATTGATTTATTAAACACTGACTTTGTGCCTGGCACAGTATTAGGCATTACAGGTGTAGATATGTGCAAGATCCACAATCCCTGCTCAGTATGGGACTGAGTGTCAACTCAATATAGTTAGTGGTGCAAGGTGTAATGGAAACATAGCATGCACAGGGTGAACGCCCTTATCTCTGCTTGAGCAAGGACTATAGTTCTTAGCTTAAAAGCTGAGCACTGGCTGGGTGCGGTGGCTCACATCTATAATCCCAACACTTTGGGAGGCCGAGGCAGGCAGATGACCTGAGGTCAGGAGTTCGAGACCAGCCTGACCAATATGATGAAACCCTGTCTCTACTAAAAATACAGAAATTAGCCAGGCATGGTGGCATGCACCTGCAGTCCCAGCTACTTGGAAGGCTGAGACAGGAGAATCGCTTGAAGCCGGGAGGTGGAGGTTGTAGTGAGCCAAGATGATGCCATTGCACTCCAGACTGGGCAACAAGAGCGAAGCCCCATTTAAAAAAAAAAAAAAAAAAGTTGAACACTGAGATCAATAATTGGAGGGGAAAGTCACCAAGTCATGAGGAAGCCAGTCCTTTGGTTATGGAATATATGGGGGTGGGAAGAAGGGCGAGAGAACACAAATCTAGAAAGGTGGAGAGCAGTCAGAAAATAAAGAGTTTGCATGACTTTGTCCTAAAGTCCTGATGAACTGAGGAATTTTAAGAAAGAGGGTGGTTAGCATGATTTTATTCATGTCCTACAAAGATCACCCATTGGCAGTGAGAACAATGTGCTGTAATAGGAAGAGAGACGATCAGAGGAAAAGAAAACTACCAGGAGGACCCACTGTATGGGAGAAAAATTTTCTTCTTTCTCAGGTTTAGTACCTGGGGCTCTGCAAATTAAACTGACAGAAGATGAATAGGAAAATAAAAACAGTTTATTTATATGTGCAATATATACAGAAGAGCTCAATGATGAGTATCTCAAAGGGGTGGTTAGAATTTGGAACTTATATGCCTCTTAATAGGTGAAGGAGGGGCAGAAAGGCACTTACAGAAAAACACATGACTTTTTGGAAGGATAAATGGATTTTTAGGATAACAAACAAGAGATAACAAAGTTTATAATAATGTTTGTCTCTACAGGTATGAGTAATCTTTCAGTCTCTTCAGGACCATAAAACTCCCCTGGAGAAGGGATTTGGGGTAGGTTTCATTCACATTCTCCCTTCTGGGAGTAGATCCTAACATTTGTGGCAATCTTGTTGCTGCTTTAAACTCAGATAAGAAAAGCTCAGAGAAGTCTTTTTTTCTGCATCTGTTGAATCTCCAATGTCTTCAGCTTAAAATAATCTTTATACCAAGGGGCATATTTTGGGGTGGCATATTCTGATCCCCTTTAGCAACAAAGAATATTTCAAGGCAATGGTAGTGAAGATAAAAAGGAGCCAGTTTACAGGGCAGATTTGTCAGTTTTAGTTGACCAACTAAGTACTGGGGACCAGGGTTAGAAAGGAGAGGGAATCAGGGTTTATTGATGGTTATTCCAGCCTTGTCTAGAACTGTAGCCCTTAAACCTAGGTGCACAGTATTATTAAGGAGGCTTTAATAACATCCAGCCTGGGCCCTCCTCCCCTCAGGGGTCCTATTAAACTGGTCTAGGATAAGACTCAGGGAACAGTATTTTTTAAAAGCTCCCCAGATGACTATATTGTGAGTCAGGTTTGAGAACTTGCAATCTAGGGGATAAATGTGATGCCAAGAGACAGGAAACTCAGGAAGTTGTTGACAGGTGGCTGATGTTGCAGAGAGGAGAAGGACATCTAGGGTTTTTCTCTGGCCTTCCTGAGGTTGAGAAAGAGGTCAATTTCAGGTTAGCATAGATTTCAGTGTCTGTGTTATTACTCAACAATGTGCCATAACATTTGTTGAAACGCTCTGATTTTTGGTTCCAAATGTACAGCTTCCTTTAGTATGAGAAACATTGGTAAGACGTGAGAAGAGAAAACAACTGCAGGGAAATGTTTCTGCAGAAAAGGGCATAAAAAGGGTCAAGGATAAAACGGCAGGAATTTATATCCAAATTCAAAACCATGTGCTGCATTTCACTTCTGGGGGAAAGCTTCCTAACTCATGAATCCTTTTCTCAGTGAAACTCTTGAGTCAGGAAACCATCGCTGTGCAGGAATCATGCCAGTACCCCG